>NW_017180156.1:382220-395242 GCF_001652005.2 Ceratina calcarata
CGTCAATACTTAATTGAATATTTCCTTCTATACTTTTTAGCACGTAGCTATTTATTATTAGCATTATTCTTCCGACGTCTGATTTCTTTTTAATTATAGGAAATGCGTTTTTCTAAGGTACATAAACTTTTGGGATTGACTGTATAACCAATACATCCTTAAAGCAGTCAAATTGTCTATCACATAACGGCTGCACTATATTTGAAGATAAATTAGAAATTCCGATGCACGGTTAAAAATACGTTCTCAATAATCACGCAACTAGGAAACGGTCTCAGACCACCGATTGCTAAATTTCGATGATCAATCAACAACGACAAGGGAGAAGCGTACTTCCCTCCGACAAATAATTCGCGATTTCAGCAACGACGATTCTTGCCCCAGAAACTTCACTGATCCATCAATAACGAGGAACGATAATTTTGCAAGATTTAGGGATGAGGAAACCGGAGTAAATTGCCGCACGAGTTCGCATCGTTCACCGGGTACTTTTAAAATGATGATGCGAATTCGATCATCGGTTCTCTATGACTCGTTCGCTGTCGCTGTACGTTCCCGTACGTATCTATCATGCTCAGATACCGTACGCGACTGGGACAGGACTACGAAATTACGCTAATCTTGGAAATGGTAGCCTGGCCGGTAATAAATATTCGCCGAGTCTTATCAACCGTAAAATCGCCGATGAGGTCTATTAAAACAACGTTGCAAATGACCGTAGATAATGGAAGAAGCCTATTAATTTGTCTCGATAGTCAACTGCAAATTCCAACCACAAAATTAGAGGTTGAAGTCTGTGCCCTCGTGAGGGGCGAAAAGATTGCTAGGGGTTTAAAAGAGGCACTCTAATTCACATAAATAAACTTGGTAGCCTTTCAGGTAGGATGTTACGCTTCTGGGACACGGTTACCCGATATTTGAAGTCGACGCACTGCGACGATTATCGTGGCCCGTGGTTGTTGTCGTTCCGGTGCTCGTGACGTATCAAACCCCGAGCAGAGCGAGACGCTCTCGAAACAGACGCCATTCAAGAGCAGGCCATAAATTTCCTGGGGAGCGAAACGCCGCTTCTTCTATTTCTTTTTTTCTTGCGATCGCTCGTCCGGCCTGGACCCAGGCCGAATGCCCCGTTTCATGCGAGCCTCGGATTCCACTCCCTGGCTTTTTATCGTTCTTGTTTAAATAGCTACTAATACGTAGACAATTTGTCGGGGAGGGAGAAACAAGAAAAGGTAACGTACGGACACTGAGTTTCGAGAATCTCCAGATCAGAGATGAGTAGAAACAAACGAGAAGATTAATGGTTGTCCGTACAAATTTACAGTTTCTATTTGCGGAAGAAGAAACCAATCAAATTTTATTCTAAATAAAATATATGTAAATGAATGCGTAGCCCCAATGATATTGACTCGTACAAGACATATGCATAGGTGGTACAATTACAGATTGAATCTATGGAAACAGATATAATCCGGAGGTCTTTATTGTCGGAGGAACTCGGGGAGGCAATAATGAAGACGTGACAATCGAGAGAAGGAGACACGGGTCGGGGTAGGTTTTCGTGTACTTTTGTCGCAGGAAAACCACGGAAACGCGTGTGTTGCCGGTGGTGGCTTTGGCGGGCCGAGAGCCATTCACCGGTGCGGCTCGTAAATTTTCAGGAGCGGGAATCCTCCACCGGGGTGGGGTCTGCCGGGGGTCCGGGAAAGAGAGCGAGCGAGGCTGCAGGAGCATAAGGATCAAGGATCCCCGTGGCGAGACCGGGCCTCGCAGCAACAGGCGGTACCCACTTCTACTCCCGGTACACATCCATTACCCTCATCGGATCATCCCCTGGTTTGCTTTTGCCCGCTGCCCCCGCGATCAAAATTTATGTTCTAATAAGTGATTTGTACCGCGTTACGAGTCCTTGCTCGTGCCTGGATTAAATTGGGGTTCGGTATACGGTTTAATCATCCTGCATATGGTTACTCAATGTTCAGCTGGTTATTCGAGCACGAGCGCAAAATTCTTCGTACCAAAAAGTCGATCGGCTTAGAAACTGAAATAACGGTTGATTTAGGAAAGCTTCCTGCAAGTCCATGTTCGGAACGTCTTTATCTAGGATTGGTGTCAAATAAAAACTCTGTGAAGTAGCAATCCCGTGGGATAAATTAAGTATTGTTAGCCGATCGCGTGGCCAAACCATTAGAGGAAAAACGATTCGCGCGTGCAGACGCTTTAACACGGAACCTGGCTAGCGCGTTTGACAGGATGGGTATTGCCCGCGCGCATCTGATTGATTAATGCATACTAATGAAAAGAATTTTTGTTGTTACTTTAAAATGAAATATGCGACCCGTACTGGGAAAACCAGTTCCAAGCATCGCCGTTCCCGCGTTGTTAGTTTCGCCTGTTAGATATGGTAATCGCGAATGAGACATGTTTGTACGAAGCGCGTCCGCCTTGTTAATTTCTTAAGCACACTGGAAAAAAATTTACTTTTAATTAAACGTTTTAGATAATCGGACAACTTTGTAAAGATAAAAATTCATCTCTCCCGTTCTCGTCATATCAGTGATCAGAGTTGCGTTAACGTTCCAGTCCGTACGGTGAGTTTCGCGATGTCGAAGGAGTAAGTCGAGCTCGTGGCTGCTACCTTGACCCGGAGCCGGCCCGAACGCCGATCAATCGTAAATGCATCAGCTATTTATTGCAATCGACCAAACAAATACGCCCCCGAAGAAAGCGAGCTCTCGTAATGGCTTCTCGTACAACCCGCGTCTCATCCTAACGACTTCGAAATCATTTGAAACGCGCAACCGATGATCATCGGAACCGACGCGTTAAAGATGATCGAAATCGCCTCGAGACGAGGACCGATCGGTGATTGTTTCTTCCATCGAATACCATCGAAAAGGCTCGAGGAATTCCGTGTAACTCCTTTCGCGATCCTAACTGCTTCTTATTTGCGAAATGATCGACCCGAGATTACGGGTTACGCGACTGATCCATTTTTCGATCCGTCGCGTCGCATTGAGCAGGGAAAAAATCACTGGCTTTCGTCGGGTTAAATTATGTAAAAGAGCCGGTAGTATCTCTGGTCTAATTCTTGTATCTTTGGCTAGACGCTTGTATCTCAAATACTTCTTATGTACCAGGCATATGTTTTATAATTTATATTGTAAGAGATTCATTGAGTAAATTTCATATTTCAAGCAATCGAGTACGTCATTGAGATTATCAATTTCGTATGAGATCAATCGAAGATAAATGTATTAATCAGAGACTAGCGTAAGAGGAGCAGTACGAGCACGATTGGTTTCCTGATAATGGCTTAATTATCTGCAGGTGCATTGTTTGCACGTTCATTTATCTATTAGAGTTTATTTGCGGAATCGGCTAATGGATTTTCACGCGTGCCTCTTGACGAGAAAACACCGTTCCTTAGATTAATCGCGTAAAAAGAAAATGGAGAAAGCCAGGAAGGTGGAGGAATTAAAAAGCTGGGAACTTTCATGGAAAGTAGCCGGACGCGGACGTGGTTTCCAATGTAATTTTCCATCGATACTGTTTCCAACAATTTTAACTTCTATTAAGCGATTGTTCAATCAATCTCCAATTTGTTTCACCCGTCGAAGGAAATGTTTTAAATGATGGAAAACCCATCGTCGCCGGCAATCGCGAGTCCCGTTATTAGAATGTCGACGAGCCGTAGACAACAAGCATCACATATACATAACGAAGTTAACTCGGAAATTATAGTGAACATTAGGAATTTATCATTTAATACTGATAAGAGCAAATTAATTCCAGCTTCAAATTAATATCTTAATTCGCTTAATATCTTGTACTCCATTCATTATTCTGCTCGGAATGAACGGAAAAACGCGCATTATCCCTATTCCCGAGCAATTATTCACACTCCGTAATCGTTACGACCGTTAATCTATGAAACTCTCAATACGTCCGATCAGAACCTTTCAATTACTTCCAACTTACAATTACGGACATGCCTGCCCGGAACGATCTGTCCAAATACTTGCAAACATCAAAACAAGCTCGTGATTATTGCTGGAACGGCAGGGAACGTCTAGACCCGTCCAAACAGTAGTCCACAGTGAAATGATCGTTCGATAATCGTTTAATAGCTGATCGACCGTTCCTAAATAGATCAGGGGAACACGGTAGGAGATTCAGCTGGCATAAGAAACCATCGGTAGCTGTAGCTTCGCAATCGTCATTAAGCTTGTTAATGCGGCGTGTCTCGTGAACGTTAACGTATCTGAAGAAGATCTCCTTAAGCTCTTGTACAAATTTCCATTAAATTTTGGTTGAACGTTTACGGACATTCGATCGCATGTAAACTTTGCTACCGCGAGATAACCATCTGCTAACGCTTTGATTCTTGTTGGTACAGAAACTTTTTTCCTTATAATGAAACTCGCTAGCTCGGAGCGTATACTACAATCGAGACAAGCGATTTTAATTCAAATGTATTCCGGTCACGTACGATGAAAACGATATTACGAATCGCGATGCTCTTGTACGAGATAATTACGCGTCGGGTATGAGTCGAAAATGCCGGGACGAAATTTAATTGCGTAATTACCTTCGGATACCTCCCAACCTCTAATTTTTGTACCATGCAATGCCCGCACCTGATGAAAAAACAATTCTTGGAGCGGTTTTATCGAACGATGTCATCTCGCCAGGGGCAAAATTTCGAAAGTGCAAACGCCAAATTGCCCGTTGCTCTTCCTGCCTTCCATTTTTCAAACTGATAATCTTTTATTGACAATTTTTAATACGCGGGACGTAAGATTTCGAAATATGCAATGTTCAATTCGCCACAGTATGCGAACAGTATAGTTCTGAATTCGTTACGAAAATCTTGCGGATCTCGTTTCCCCCCAAAGAAAGAAAGGGTGCTTTGCTTTCGGATGGTTTACAAGGGACACGAGCAGGTCGAAGCTCACCTAACGTAATTATCCTTGAATACAATTCACCCTTTGACGAGAGGATGCTCGCGCGACTCTTCGTGATTTACGGCTACCCTTTGCTCGTTCTTGCTCAGCCACGGTTCCGCGAATGGGGCAATTATCACTGCTCCCTTTGTGTAATAAACGCGAGGCTGGTTTTCTTAGGAAAGATTTTCACATAATATTCCAATTCTATGTGCACGACGAACGACGAGTGATCGTAAAGAATTAGTCGCATCTAGATTCGCTTTTACGACGGTTCACTTCCGTCTTTTGAACATATCGCCAGAAACCGATACTGTAAAAAGCCGTGACTGTAATCCTAGTAACCGAAACCAGAAACGCGAGGAGAATAAGAAGAAACCAGAAACGAAGAGCAAACGCGAGCGTAGGAAAGCCGCGCGTAGTAGGCGTGAGCGTGTTCGGAGAGGAAGTCGAGCCTCGGCGCAGGAAAGGAGCTTTTGCTTTTCGTATCCCGTTTGGGAGGCCCGTCGAATAGGCTTCGGCCTTCGTTCGTGAGAGGCCGGACGCTCACGGAAAGACGGAACGAGAGGACGAAACACAGACGCGAAGGGGCAGAGAGAGAAAGAGACGACGAAGGAAAGGGCCCCCCGCGCCTTACAATGCAGCCTGATTTATGGCCCGGGCGCACATACATAGAGTTACACACGATATCATAATACCATTAATTCTTCGTCAAATTCCCCGCTGACTGAATCATACTGGCCGCGCAGTAAATCACGCGGGGCGACTAATGTGAACGCGACCAGCGCTCGCTGTCTTATCTCCCTTTTGAACCACGGGGGCAGGTGGATCCAGTCTCTTGGACTCTCCAACGCTGAATTACTCGCGTCCCGTGGCCTCGACTGTGTGCCATCCTCCTCGCGTTCCCCTCTCGCCGGGTTCCCTCGCTCATTGAGAACGCGACGCACTCTATTTGTCTCCTCTCGTTTCCGTATTTTTTATGGCCGACCCAGAGCCGCGCGAGGTTATCCGCGGGAGAATCGGGTCTGACGATTTCACGAGGGACTACCGTGCGCCACTCCGTTTTACGTAATCAGGATTTCACACGGACCTCAAGGTGGAACTACGATCTCCACGAGGGGCTGCGTGGGCGTTCGCGACGGCCGCCTCCTTGACACGGCTACTTTTCTTTTTTCCCGTTGCCTCTTTCGGTACTCATTTGTTTTTTCTTCTCCGGGGAGATGAAAAAGGTTAACGAATCGAATTCGTCGTTTGTGGGAGCGATTAAAAAAATTGAACTAAAGTTTCTACAGATGGCACAAGATATCGACTGGAACTACTGAAATTTAGCAACTGTCTCGATGTCCACTTGATAATCGTTACAATTAAATTACCTTGTCGAAATATTTTTACAAGTTCTTTAAAGTCTGAATGTTCCGCTACCTGGAGGAGATCGAGGCCTGTTCCGATGGCATCATCAAAAAATTTCCTATCGAGCAGCTCCGATCGTTACCGTCCGTCGTCGTTTAACAAATTTCGCATTTATAACTCGCTCTTATCAGTATCCAACTTAATCTCGTCCCACGCTCATCTATCATCGATCCATCTCAAGCCTCTCAACCTGTTCGTTAACTTTTCTCAGCCATCCGTTTGTTCCACTTCCCAGATACCCAACGATCTTCTAAAAGTCTATTTTCTTTCGATTCTGTTTCGTACAACAGAATCTCGAAACCGTGTATGACCAGTAGGTTCAACTACTCGAAAGAGGAAGAAGAAATTCTAAAACTAATTTGTCCACGGTTTTACAGTTGGAAACATCACGGTAGACGTGATATACGATCCAGGGCCCGCTATCAGCGACGAGTATCGAAAATTTATAATCGGCCGGTCGAATATATTTCAGCCGGTGATTTAAAGGGTGCCCAAAGGTGGCGTCCGCCGCGAAATAATCGCATCGTGGGCATTAAGGCTCCGCGACCACTGGCATTCCACTGGTTACGACACACTGGCACAAATATTTCCGCGACGAGGCGCCTACGATCTACAAATCACGCGGTTGCTTTCGTTCAACCGTTTTTAATCGTTTTCATAAGTATCCGTCGTAAATTATGACCGATCACGGGCTGACGATTTACGGCCTAGCTTCCTTTTATTACTATTTTAATTCCTACTCGATGGCGAGCGTATAATACACATACGGCTCGTTACGGAATTGCAGATTAGAATCTAATCAGCGTTACGATCTTATTAGAAACGTATAATGTACCTTATCACCACGGTATCTGCTAAAAGACGTTAAACTCTCCGAGTAACTTGATATCATAATTTCTATATTTATTCTGCTACTAATTTTTACCTCCAACGGAGCGCGCACGTGTTCTTCGGACCGCGAGCAGTGTGAGAGCAAGGTTCAAATTTCAGAATGTCCGCGATCTCTCGAGTTGCCTACCGAGAAACGGAATTACCTAAAATTCGGCTTCTTGCTCTCAAAACACTGACGGACTATTTTGCAAGAATATTATGCCCCTAAAATTCTGAGACTATCATCCCTGGACCGATTCTCGCGGCAATTTCGTCCGGCCCAGGGGGAACCCGCAATTAAACCGGAGCAGAAGAGAAACCGGATCAAGAGGAGGACGAACGAGAAGAATAGAAAAAGACTCGGGCACTTACTTTGTCCGATGTGCACCCTCTTCATCCACGGGTAGATCTGCGGCGGGTTACTGCCGCTAGCGTTCGTCTTGCTCGATGAGTTGTTTCCCGTGCTGGAAGTGCTGGAAGTCGAGGAGGCGGGCGAAGATGCCGACGACGCCGTGGTCAACGTCGAACTACCCTCGGCGACCTGTCTGGAACTTCCGCTCGCCGGCGACGCCGCGGAAGCCGCGACCGACGACCTCGAGGAACTTCCAGGCGGCGAAGTCAATCCGGAGGCAGCCTTGCTGGTGCCTGGTGCGACCAGAGGCGTCGGACTGTTCCTGGACGTGGACGTGGTCAGATCTTGTGGCGACGCGACGCCGGTGGAGGACGTCGAGTCGGCGTACTTGCAGCTGGACGTAGACGGTGCCGATGGCGCCGAGGCCGCTTGAAGGAGCGGCGTCGTCGGGTCCGGGTGAAGCTGCGGTTGAGGATGATGCTGCTGCGGATGGTGCTGCGACTGCTGGTGAAGGCTGTGTTGCTGCGAGGTTGTCGTGGCACTGAGTCGCGGCTGCGGTTGCAGTTGCGTGTAGTCTATCATTCCCGTGGGTGCCGTGTGCTGCATCCCCGAAGCCGGGGTCGCGTAAGGATGCTGAGGATAATGTTGCTGGGGCGAGTAGCACGGCGCGGGATAGCTGGTGGCCGCAGCGTTCGGGTTGTAGTAGTCACCACCGGCGGGCGACGCGGCTTGCAGCGGTTCTCCAGGGGAGCTCGCGGTTCCTCGGGGTTGCTGCTGAGCCTGTTGACCCGCGTAGCACGACGCGAGCGAATTTACGAACTGATAGGAACTCATGGTTCACGCGAATGCTTCACCGATGGTCACTCCGTTGTATCGTTCCGTATGGTTCGACATTCACGAGAAACAAAACACTCTTCCGATCTGGTCCCCGACTCGATCGCGCGCACTGTCGTTAAATGCGGGGCCGTGTCATCGTCGCATGGGGTCCGCCGGTCTCACGGCGACGAGGATGAGAACGAGAACCGCAACAGCGAGAACGGTGGCATGTCACGCGTAGGCGGTACAACACTTTTCGGTGCGAAGAGAGAAAGAATCGCGATCACCGTCCTCTCCTGTTCTTCTCGCCGGGTTTCGCACCTCTATCGCGGTCTGTTACGCACGGATAAACACGAGTCCCTAAGCGATTCGATAATGAACGAGGGGTCGTCCTCGCGACGAATGGAGCGAGTGTCGGCAGAGTCGTAAACACCGACCTGGGCCGAGTTTACGAGGGCCACGTGGGCCTGGGCTATAAAACTGTCTTCCGCTTCTTTACGACCTCGCCAGTCGCAAATTACCTACGGAGAACTCGTGGCGGCAACGTGCGGTAGCGCGTAACGGCCGGCTTATCAAGTCGCCCCATTGAAGACGAGACCCCCGTGCACTCCGTTTTAATTCCTCCGCGCGGTGATTCTTTCACACCCGTGTGTCCTCCCGTAGCGTAACCGCGGCTGCACGAAACGAACGAAACCAACCGTGGATACTCGCGGAAAACGTGAATAGTCGTCGACGTTAAAAACGAATCTCCGTGCGTGGCCGATATCACCGAGTCAAGGGGGTGAAGGAGTTTCACCGTTCCTGTTGCGTGCGCGGAGGGTGGTTGGTATCGTACTGAAGGCCTCGCCGCGATCCAACGGAGGCCCCGGTGTGTGCGGTAGCTTGTCACGTGCCCGAGCACTCTGCGTGTCAGAGGAGCTCGCCTCGACCAATCCCCGTCGTTCGTCAAACCTTGATTGGTCTCTCCGCCGGCGTAGGATTCTTCAACCCCGTTCCTTGCGTCTCCGTCGTCGGTTCTGGTGCTGCTGCTGCTGGTGCTGCTGCTGCTGCTGCTCGCGCTGCTGCTGCTGCTGCTGCTGCTGCTGCTCGTGCTCGATTTGTGTGATGCGTGGTGGTGGTGACGACGACGGTGGTGTGTGTACGCGCGTTTGCTTGGCCGCTACCCGAACGTGACAAGAACCGACGGAAGAGGGGTGGTGCGAGCGAGACGGGAGACCAAAAGGGGTCGCAGAGAGGGGATACCACCGTCAGGGGGGCTAATGGAGAGATATTCGGGAGCCCCGATGGTGGGGCGAGGTATACTCTCTTTCTCCTTCTTTCTTTATCGCTCTCGTCCGGTGCAACCTTCTGGTGGCCGCAACGTCACCGAGAAGTAGTCTTCCGCTTGCCGTCTCCGCGAGGGGGCAACGCGCGCACGCGCTCCCTTTTGCGTACACCCTCGTGCCGACGGAAGAAGAGGTGGTTCCACGCGACGAGAATCGCCCTCGCCGTCGCGAGCTCTCCGCTCCGTCACCCTTGGATCGGCCGCGTTCGCTCTTCGACTCCGATCTAGTCCTCAAGTCATGTCGACCGGACACACTGGTCTGACGGTCCACTTGCTGGCGCGGTTCGCGTGCCCCGCGTGGAGAGAACGAGAGAGCCGCGGTCGGAGGCTGGAACGCGCATAAGTCAACCCGTCGGCTAGGCGGCTGACAGTTTTACGAGAGTTTGATAGTCCCCGGTCGCGATGCTCTCGGTGGCGGATAGTTCGCGTGAAAGACGACGGACGGGACTGCGAAAGAGAGAGGAGCCCGCGAGCGAAAGAGGATCGAGATGGGAAACGACACGCGCGCACTACGCACCGCACTCTTTATTGTCCCATAAATTCAAACCTGTTGCCCGTAGCCGAACGAGAGGGACGGGCCGAACGGAAGAAGGATCGACCGAGACGGGGTAATCGCGTACGAGAAAGAGGGACGAAGAAAGACGACGGAGCGAGGAAAGCGCGCACGAGGTTTAGGAATCCTCTCCCAATCGCGCGATCCGATTGACGCCCCCGTTATCGCAACGTACGGCGAACCCGGACGCAACTCGTAACTCACTGAGCCGACTCGCCGAGCCGGTCGAGAGCGGAGCCTTCGTTCGTTGCCGTTGCCGGCTCCGAACCGAGCCAGAAGCATGTGTGACGTAGTAGCCAGTTGATCAAACGGGGGGCACCGCGGGGTGGCCTCGTCCCGGTGGGGTTCCGAGGCGAAGGGGACGGCCGATGGAGGCGGAGCTCGCCTCCGCGAAGCGGACGACGCTTCGCTCGGCTTGCTCGCGCTTCCTTCTCGACTATTTTCCGCGTTCCTCGCGGCCGCACTTATCCGAAATCATTGTCTCCGCGTCCTTTGCTTCTCCTCATCCCTTCTCGACCTTCGCCATCGATCAAACCGTCGTCCCGCGTTCACCGTTGACCCTCCAAAAGGAACGATCGCCTCGGTTGCGAGGAACGATTCTTAAAAATTGATGCACCGTTGCAGATAGCAGACGGACGTCGTCCGAAAACGTTCAAGAGGAGCGTGTAGCTTGGCGCTCGCTCGCCAGATGCGGCGAACGCGCTTCGTTCCCGTTGAATTGTCGCGCGCACCCGCCCCCGACTTCCCCACCTCTTCGCAAATGCCACCCCACTACCGTCCAGACGGACCCCACCACAGCTAATCGACTATCTCTCGGTGTTGTACTCGCGTCGGTGTGCGCTGTGTTGCACGGCTCGTCCCCACCGCCTCTCTTCGGGTATTCGCCACTTCGGAGCGTCGGTATTTGTCCTACACCTTCCATCCTTCCTATGCAAGCCTTTCCTCTTTCGACGGCGACCTCGCGCCAGCGCGCGTCCGACCGACTAGTTCCGAGAAAGAGATAGAGAGATTGACGAGTGATCAGTGATCGTGCGATCAGACACGGTTCATCCAGAACCGCAAAACATCGTCGAGACCCTGGAAACGCGATCATCCGCTGGGACATTTGCGGATTCGTCATCGCGTCGCTTTGTTCTCGCACGGTGCCCTCCGAGGACCCGTTTCCGGTCTTCCAAAGAGACTCCGGGAAAAAGAACCGGATTCGATCGTTTATGTATCGGGATATATCTGATAGTCATAGTCAATTCCATTCGAGATGACTAGATAAAGGAAAGATAATTTTAAATGCGCCTTGTTCTACTTTTCATTTTTCGACGCAACGTACAAACCATACATGATTTGCTTTCCCCTGCCATTAAAATTTGGAAGGATCCTTTACCATTTAAATGAACCCTCGGAAAGCCACTCTGTTATACGGGGACGTGGATAACGAAGTCATCACGTCAGAGAACGTCGACGCATGCATTTCAGGCTGACGTAATGAAAGCGAAACGCATCGAGTTGAATCAAGTTGGAAAGAAGTCCGAGCCGGAGGTTTCGGTCCGCGTGTCACTCCTTCCCGTCGTTCCGCGCGTCCGCTCCTCGGGTCTCGTCCGTCCCATTAGAAATTCTAATAAAGCCGTCTCAGGTGTAAAAAACGTATCGGGACTCCCATGAATCACGTGCGTTGTAAAGCGAAGCCGCCAGGACACGTGTATCTGTTGTGCACTCTTGCTGCTTCGCGTCGCGCCTTTCACCCCTCGTTGCACCTTTCTGATTTGATCCATTAACTGTGTAAATTAATTTGGGTTTTGAATATATTTAATGCGAATTTAATGACGATACAGTTTCGCGAGATACCAAGAGAAGAATAAAAGTTAACGTTGGATTATTATTTTTGAACGGATGAAGAAATCGTTCGGTTCGATAGGTAAAAAAAGTGGAAAGTCTTATGAACTCCTCGAGGATCGGGGCGGAGGGCGTGAAAGGGGTGATAAATTCCGCGCGGGCTACCCGGACAGCTACGCGCAGAAGGGCGAAAAAAAATATATTCAATTCGAGGTTCGCAGCTAAGACGCGTTGCGGAAAAACCAATACGTATACGCGTGCCGGCCATGATGGATTGCCGGAGCTATGGGAAACTATCTGTCAAGCACAATATCGACCCCTCGCCCTCTTCGTCCAACCCCCTAGGAAACCCGAAGTTCCTCACTCTCGCCGTTTCGTCCCAGGCTAGCGTTCTCTCTCTCTCTCTCTCTCTCTCTCTCTCTCTCTCTTTCTCTCTTTCTTTCTACGGCCGATGTAGTCTCACCCATACAATTCCGTGTACATACATATACACACCGAACCTTTTTCTCAACCTCTCTTTTTCCCCTCCACTTTTCCGGCCCGTGACCATTTCGCAAATGGCACGTCTCTTCTCCACCATAGATCCCGTCCGCGTTTGCATAAGAAAAGACCGCCGCAGTGTGTCTACGGTTCGAGGAATTCACACGATAAGGGAAAACCATGCGGTTAACCATTAAAATGTTTTATCGATCGCCATCGAACGATAACGATGACACGACTCGCGATTCACCCGATTCTCGCTTACGGCTTGGCAAACTTGCTGGTAAGACGTTCGAGAGAATCGAGTTCTTCGCCGGCGGTCTGAATTTATTCTAAGGATGGGGCCACTTTCTTTAATCGCACACACATATAAATAAACCTAAGAATCTACAAAAATAATCCTGGCTGCTCCTGTTTACATCTTCTTAATCTAGGAGGAACGTA
>NW_017180156.1:396168-402173 GCF_001652005.2 Ceratina calcarata
TAATTGCCTTCGCTTACAAATTGTCAAATACTTAGCTTTAAATAAACAGGAATATCATAATCAACTATAAACATAAAATCACTATGTATCTAATTTTCTTATTTATATAGTTGTATTAATTAATAGGAACTAACACGAAATAAAGAGAATAATATTGTGGTTGGTAATTATTCTTACAAAATTGACGCAACTCTAAAAAAAAAAAGAAAGACAGATTTTATAAATCAATATAACATCGCCACCGGGATCCCATTAAACACGATTCAAACTGATCAAGGACGAGCACACGTTTTTCGCGGGATTTACGAGATTCGATTGTTGGAACGCGCACCTCTAGTTTCTCAGTCGAATTGTATGAACACGGGTCTTCGCAAATTCCGCGAGCACGCGTAGTCCTTTGGATCGAAATAAATTGCAAATTAATTGAATATGATCGCGGTAGGAAATCCGGAGTACGGAGAACTGTGTTGCACGCACGAAGCACGTTTTCGGCCATCTTGTTCTATGTGAACGGCGCAGCTGCTGGCCAACCAACCCCCCACTCTGTTTCATCCCTTAACTTTTCGACTCTCCGTGTTGTCGACGCGTAACAAGAACTTCCAAACCGTCCTTTCTTACCAGGTATCTCGTACTCGAATCGCGATTATAAAAATGTTTCCCGAAGATTATCATATAACTTTACCTAACTACTACCTAGTTCCCGTGGTAAGAAAACGACAGTTGAATTTCTCCAATTGCATACCTTTGGTAACACTCTAGCATACTTTTTAATCTTGTTTGGCGTCGGGCAGAGTTTTGCACGGACTGGGCCGACGGGCCGTTTCACTCAGGGCCAACCGGGCTTTGCGTTATCGGAAAGCCCGGTTGGCTCTGAAAGGAAAGAAGCTCGGCCCGTGCAGAACTCTGGCGTCGGGAAGTCCGAAACGAATTCTAACGCAAACGACGAAAGTGCGACGCTGAGTCAGCGTCATTAATCAGCTGAATATGAATTTTAGCGGACGCGTCAAAATATTTTCGAAACTCTCTCGTTCGAACGTGCAAACGTGTTGTAACGCGAGCCTATCGCCATAACGAATTGAAATGCAGTGAAAACGACCCGAACGCTTACGGTTTACTTATACCTGAGCCGTAACCTCGTGCTCGGTGTTTAGCTCGTTAGACCATAAATCATGGCGATCGCAGGGTCAGCTGGCCTCGATCCTCTCTATTCGTTTTATCCCTCCAACTTCGTCATTTTCATTTCCTCAAAAATCGTCTATGAACCTATCGTTGATAATTATCCTCCACGGTAGCAAGCCAGCTCAAATATCGAACGAACATCGCTGGAACTGCAATGAGAATTATATTCTTATTAGTTAGTTGTTTAATACTCTTCCACAGACGGTACAAATTGCTGCTAGATAATTACCTTAATCAGTCTCGTTCGGATCGGTCGGTTCATCTGAATTATACGCGTTGCTTATAGGAGTCGACGTGATGATCGAGCTTCGCCATCTGACTTCTGTAAGCTGTCTATTGTAGAAATTATTGTAGAGTTCTTGTTGCTGTTGCTGCTGGGTACGATGATAATGCTCCAGATACGCTTGGTGGAATATTTGTTGATCTTGCACGCTGGGTGTCACCTGTCCGTAAACTGTCGCCTGCCCCGGATACATCATCGGTGTCATCGCTCTATGTTCCGTTCTCATCATGAGAACTCCGTTGATGGGAGATCCGTTCTGACTCATCGTGGCGGCGTTCTCCGAGTTCGATTCCAGTCCGTATCCGAGCTTACCATCCCTTTTTGCCTTCATTCTTCGATTTTGGAACCATATTTTGATTTGTCGTTCCGATAAACAAAGAACCTGCGATATTTCGACGCGCCGTTTACGGTTGAGATAGCGATTGAAATGAAACTCTTTCTCGAGTTCGAGGGTCTGGTAACGGGAGTATGTTTGCCGAGTTCGTTTCCGCCCGCTCTTGGTCGCCTGCCCTGAATAAACCAAATTTTAGATTATAGGATGCAAGTGTCTTTAAATGTATGTAAAATGGAATGGGTCAGGATATTTCACGCGTTAACACTGGTTATAATCGAAAACTATTATCCTCTTGGATCTCGTCTCGCGATTACAAGTAAGTTCACCGATGTGTATCTAATGCGCACTTATTACAGACTCTGCGTGTCGTTTCTATATTCGCATGTATTTATGTGTCGTCGCGAAACGGTTCCTCGCGATTGAAAAACCTAAGACTGTACGCGGGGCAAAGGGGGAGAGCAGGTACGACACTGCTAACGATATACCCTAGGTCCAGGGTTCGTATAATTTTTCCCTCGGCCGGAAAGTGGGGACGACGCGACCATGGTGGGGATTGGTACTTGATGGGTTCGCTTCGCAAAGGCGCGTGAGGGGAATAGTAGTGGGGATCGAGATACGGGCGAAAAAAAGGGGAAGCGAGCCGTACGGGAAAAATTATACGAACTCTGCCTAGGCCTTAGGCCAGGCATGGCCAACTCATTTCTCCCTACTCCAATAAGCTTTCCCCACTTCGTGCCATAGTCACAGTAACACAGCAGACCATAATGCGCTCACACTACTTAATTCATCCCCACTTAAGCTCCCGCTGAAGGTCGTGTCGCTTACGCGACACCTTTGGCCATGCTTGTCCTAGGCTCTAATGGACAAACCCTACAAGATGTAGAATCAGAAAAATAACATTTAACTTCTTTGTGCAATTGAATTATCGATCACTCTAGTAGGTAGAATTTTTTTTAAAAAAGATGCTAAATTATGAACCATTTGAACAAGAAGACTTCATCCACGGATAGTCCACCACTGGCTGTTCATCGATAACTTCACTTTCGTCCGAGCTATACTTTCCGTTGCTATTGTCATTTACGTAATTGTAGTTCGAGTGAACGCTGTACGTCGTAGAGTAATTAGGCACTGTCATCGGTGGCGTCAAGTTGTTGGCATGTTGGTGGCTGGGGTAATTCGAATAACTTTGCCAGTATCCATTCTGAATTTCCGAATGCTGATTTCGTTGCTGGGCGTTCGTAACGTAACCGGCAACGGGGGGCGAAGTATTATACGGTACAGTCTCTTTATTCGGTGGTGTCGTCGGTTTCTGGGCGCAAGTTGAATAATCCTCGTTAATTGCCTCCCTCCCGTGTCGAAGAAGAGACTCTAGGAGACTCGGAGGGTCTAAATCATCCTGATCATTCCTCTGGATGTAATCCGGGCTGTTATTCAATTGCTGATTCGCATTCTGATAGATATTGGCCTGATCCATAACCTGTTCGATTGGCCGATCGTCGATCGATGACGGACATGGCCAGTATTCCGATTCGTCGGTCGTGTGATGTGGAGGATTTGCCATGGTATGAGATTTCACGATACACACACCAATATTTTTTTAATGAATTAGTGCACTTAAAATTCACTAGAACCCACGAAAAAACGCGAGAAATTTCGTTGCACACGTTGACCGACACGCTGACAGGATGAAAGAGCTCTTTCCACTTGGACAGAGCATTTTACGCACAGAGGTTTTCGCTAGGCCGACTACCGATGGAATGAAACGGCTCCCTGACCCCGGTGACGATTCCGTCTACCATCCACTCTGTATAGTATAGAAGGTCCAACACGTGCCAAAAAGGGCACCCCGGCAAACTTTCTCTGGCTTTATGGGCATAGCGCATGGACACAAACGTACCGAAGCGGAGGTGGAGGGGGAGCAGTGTTCGAAAATTTACCTTCCTGGCCGTAGTAACTATAGAGGTTCTCGGTGCGTAGCGCCTCCCGTTGAATTTTTGGGGACATCGCACGGAGGGGGGTTCCTCTATCAGCTGCCCCTTTGATTCGGAGTTAAGGGCCACCCCCGACACACGTACCCGTTTCTTCGATCCGCGCCGCAATCCCCTCCTACTATTAACGCTATTCACACAAAACCCATATTGAGCTCCCCTGCGCCCGACCTCGCACAATAAGCCCCCTGCCATGTGCACCCTCTCTCTCCATACCCTGGTTGCACCCCGGCTGCCTACCGCCGGAGAGGAACCCCCTGACTTACTTTCATTTCGCGAGATGCAACGATAAACTGGCATAAATTGATAAGCGAGATTCAATTACGTCCTAGGAGGGTCGACAATTTCTTACAGATACGCGATCGGCTTCATTATCTTGCTCGCACCATGCGTGGAAAAAGAAATAGCTAATGAAAAGGAAGTTTCGATCACCGATGGAGTAAATGGAAGAACATCCCTCGGAAAGTAGCCGAGCCTACTGTCATAATTCTCCTGGTTTCTTCAAGGGCTTTCCTCGCCACCCTCTCTGCAGGGAGGAAAAGTGGGATTAATGAAAATACAGAAGGTGAACGGGAGCAGAAGAGACGCGCTAAATGCACGTGTATATAACAGGAAAGGGGGAGAGGGAGAGGGTTCAGAGAGAGGGGTTGATTAATCGTCGCCGGTCAGGCTTCTAGAAAGAGACGTCACTCGCAAGACTGGCTGCTTCTAGCTCTGCCGGTCGTTCTTTGTTTACCCCCATTGAGAAATATCTATTTTATTTTCCTTTTTCTAAAGTACAACAAAAATCTTTAAAATCCAATCGTCCACGAACTTCCTCCTTTATACTAATATTATTTTCACCACTTTTCCTTGTACACGTTCGCATCGTGCCGAGTTATTTACCGTTAATGTTTCGATGAAAATATCTGAATTAAACGAGAGCCTGTCTTCGCTAACGACTGGCTTAAGGGATCCGCTAAACAATTATCATCTCGGCGAAGATAATAGACGGCTTTGCGGACAAACTATAAATAGTGAGCGAGGTAACCCCGAAAAAACGTGATTGATGATTCGTTCGACGCGGTGACCGAACCTACGGGGACCGGCTGATCAGGATGGACACGCGTCTGCCTAAACACAACCGAGTTTCCCGTGCGTAAGCGTTCGTGTATACACGCACACGAGCACGTAAACGATGCTGGGAGAACAGACTCGCGTGTGTAACGGAGGAACCGGCCACGGCGATAATAAATAATAATCCGCAAAAGGGCGATACTTGTGGGAAGGGACTAGGGGTCTACGGAACCGTAAATGATTTCACCTACTGACTTCATTTCCCCGCGAGAAATTCTAGTGCAAACTTCAACGAAATTGAACTGATTCGTGTTTCTTCAAATGAATTACGAACAAAATCAAGTTTAGTAAATAAATTATGAACTTTGAGGGCCTTATGATAGACAACTTATACAATTATAAGATAGTGAAACCTAAATGTTACCCAGTTTTGCATAGCTTACAATCCAAAGAAAATCGAAATGTCTATACTAGACTGGTACCGAGCAACGAGTACACGAAGAGAATCTGAGGAGCGTGGAACAGATTCTCCAGGTAAAAAAACAAGGTACGGTTAGAAGGGAAAATTTTATTGCTCAATTGTCGTCGGATACTTTAAGTGCCGTGCAAATTCTACCTGAGTCGGACAATCCTGGGCCCGAAAATTCTGAATTGGAAAATCCTTGATTGAGAAAGCTGGCAATAATTCTGTTTATGGTGTTTCTATTTTCGTTCGTGCAGGTATAAAAATGAAAATACTTTCGCGTCACGAGGACCGAGATTCTTTACTACGTGGTAGGGATAACGCGCAGGAAGGCGCGTGTCTTCGAAGTCGTTGCTCGGTTGTTAAGGGACGCTCACGTCTGCCGCTATTTATGAAGGGGACTCATAAAATATAAAGACGGCGCACTTTGGCTGCAATACGTCATCTCAGGTGTCGTTCAGGTAGTTTGCTTAATGCCCCGTTGTAAATAAGAACTTGCCTTCCTTTTTTTCGGTCCTCTTTTCCCTTCCACCTTTCTTTCCTTTGTTCAAGGTAGCTTGACCATGAACAGAGACATCGTTGAAGTCTATGTACAGCTACTACAGCTAGTAACAACAAAATTGAGCCAGGTACGTGCATGTGTTAGTTTCCCCTAGGGGGACAAAATTCAAAACAAGTAATAAGTACACATCTTATTTGCTC
>NW_017180156.1:402796-445732 GCF_001652005.2 Ceratina calcarata
GACGCCTGATCGAGCACAGAAAAAATAAGACGTATACTTATTATTACTCGTTTTGAATTTGGTCCTCCTAGGGGAAACTAACACATGCACGTACCTGGCTCAATTTCGTTGTTACTAGCTGTACATCTCTGTTCATGGTCCAGTTACCTTGAACGAAGGAAAGAAAGGTGGAAATGGCGGTACTTGAATGGGTTTTAGAATCCTTCAATCTCCTTTGCTGTACGCGTTGGTTATTCAACAGGGAGGCATTATCTTACAGATAATCGGATGTTTACTCGTTCGCAATAAAAATTTGCAGAGACAGAATTTCAATTAAAATGTACTAAACGGTTGTTCGTAGAGTGAAATAACAATGGGCGAAGCTCTCGTCCTCGCATCTGGTTATGAGATTGGAAATCGTTCGGGGTTGACTTTGAATAAGGATTCTCTCTCGTAGGACAAATTAAATTGGGGCTACGCGTTGCGTGAAATGGCGCGGTATCTCGGCCGAGGGGGGTAACATATGTGTGCCCCCGTGTAGGCACCGCCGTTCCTCAAAAGGGATGGAATTCCGGGGAGGGCTTTCGGTTTGGCGACCATTTGGGAAAATTGGGAATATCGGGATCGAGGCCAGACGGTCTCCAGTCATTGTTCGAGCTTGATTTATATTTTGTTTGCGTTGAGTTTACGCGTCTGTTTCACCGTTCCAAATCTCGAGCCGCTTTTTCGAAGATTCCTTTGTTGGAGAAGCACAGATAGTCGTTAGAATCGTGAATCATAAATGTACAATCAGATTGTTTAAAGTGGGATAAAAAAACGATTAGAGAGTGGAAATTGCGAGTACAACAGATGTAAAATTCAAAATGGACGTGCGTGTGCGGAATGCTCAAGGGTTTAATGGCAGCGTTTGCGAGCGTGAGGCTAGACAGGCGTTTCAGGGCGGGGCGGAAAAACCGCTGAGCAATCGTTCAAAGGACCACCGATCTCTCACGACTTGTGGCTACCGAAACTCCATGTAAAACCTGTATCAACTCGATACATCTACAATCGAGGCTTAAAAATTGATAGAGTTTCTCATTTCTGCAGATTGATGAATATCCTTTAAATCATAAAAGGAGAAGGAACAGTTTTATGGGATTTCTAAAGGTCTATATACACTGACGACACGACAACTACAGCCTGGGTTTATTGAGGTAGTGGGGTGGCCGAACCAGTACCGTAGCTTTTACAACTGCTTTTACATACTTTTCCCTATACGCTCAGTTGTAAAAGCTACAGTACTGGCTCGGCCGCCCGAACACTTCCAAAAGCCCAGACTACCGTTGTCGTGTCGTCAGTGTAGACAGACCTTAAGGTGTGCTGCAACTTCGGTCGCAGGTACAAGCTTTCTCTCCGGCCGAAATCCCAAGGGAGTACACGAGAGATTAGACTCAAGAGTAAATATTGACACTTAGTTGACAACTAATTCTTAGAGTGTCGCTGACGTCTCTTATTTCCAGTCCCAATGGAATTTGCATTGTGCTACCTTTAACACTCGATTAGTTAACGACTAAACTCACTAAACGTTCAGAAGTATCTTCCTTTTGGGACTTTAAAATTCAAGTGCGATAAGGCTTTTCTTTTTACTTGAAATGTCATTAAGTGCGAGGGAGACTAGTGTATAAAAGTCTCGTATGGAAAAACGGGAACATGTAATGAAAAAGATGAAGAGAGGACTCTCTCGAGCCACGCTATCGATCCCCGCATTCGTTTGTATAACGTGTTTACTTCTCACCGCGGATATCTTCTCTCGTAGTCTCGGGTCTGTTCAGACTGCGAGCGGTCTGAGGCACCCCTCTTTCCAGCTTGGATCGAGCTCTCCTCTCAGCAGGGTGGAATCCTCGAGCGAACGCGGAACCGTCGCGATGGTGAAGGGGCCGCTGGAAATATCATTTATCAACGGCAGCGACTGTCAATCCCGTGCCGCATTGATACGATGACGGTCCAGCGACGCCGCGACGCTCTCTTCTCGAATAGATTCGTCTATTCGATGCTAGAAATCTGATCCTAATATCTATTACAGGCTCCGAAGCACTTCGTCCACCGAACACCTAAAAATTTATGTATGTTTCTCACAAGACAGTATGTCCGAAAGATACTTGAATAGCTATGTAAGGAATTTCGTATTTCAGGATCAAAGTGGAGGATATAAGCTGATGTTTCGGAGGGATCCGAGGATGATGAATTCTGTTAGTAGGGGCGGAAAAGTGATAAGGGGTTGCTCGAGTTCTTGAAGCCCTCAAGGACCATGGATTCGACCATGGGTTAAAGCGGAGATTGATACTAGGTTATTGACACTTGCTGTGTATTTAGGTGTGAAGGACTCCAGAGTTCTTCCTTATAAATGAAGTTTTGCCATCGTCGAAGTATGAATATTCCACTGCTCGAAACAAGGGTTGCAAACTTAGGTTTTGCTCCCTCGAAACGATACTTCAAACAAATCGTAATCAGGCTTCTATCCGACCAATTATTACGCTACAGAGACGTTAATTTCATTTATTTGAATTCCGTATGACTTCCTGCGGATGATACATTGAACGAGGTGTGATTCAAAGGGTGTACTTATCATCGCAATTACATCAACAAGTTGTACGTGAGATTCGCCTAACAGTGTTAGCCCAATACCGTTCACTGAGCGTGACGTGTACGCAATTAAACGGGATTTCCATTGAGATCTCTGGATACGATGCACGTCCTCGGACGTACATAGTGCCAGACACGCTCTACGATCTCGATACACACTTTTAAACGCGCTTCTCCCCTCCGTATGATCTTTAATTAATGCACATTAATCTCGTTTGCGCGGAATCACCGGATTCGGTCGGGCGCGAATAAAAGTAATGCGCATAATATGTATGAGTGTAATTGATGTCGGCAAAGGTGCTCTCCTTGTAATGAAGAATAACCCGTAATAATTTCTAGGTTTCGTATCGATCCTTCGTTAACAACGTGCTAGTAGGAACGCATTGTGAATTCATGAGATCTTACGACGTATATTCACGCGTATCGCGTCTAGGAAAGAATAATGGACGACTCGTAAAGAGTAATATCTACCAATTAGTTGAACGTAATTGGCATCGGCGGAGAAAAAGATTATTTCATAATTAGGATCGTAAATGTTTGACATTTGCCCGCCTCCTCCCTTTGAGCTATCGACGCTGTCGTTCGTGGCAATCCCATTAAATTTTTTTTTCCGCTAGTCGCAGCCGGCGTCTCCGCTCCGAAGAAGCGTGGAACGACTTTAAAGCGCGGTACAATATCGCGACCGTCCCGGACGGGTCTTAGTTAATGAGAGTTTCGCGTGTTCCGGAAGCTCCTCTGTCGCTGTCTTCAACCCTCTCCGCGCCCGCCCTTTTCCAACCCTTACGCCGCTCCCAAATTTTGCACGCACCTTAAACCGCAATTAGCGAACTGTGCCACTGTGGAGCTTGGCAAAAACCGTCCTCGGATCCGTTCGCAGATGACCAGACGCGTTAATCCATTCGGTCTGTGTTCCAATTACGTGCCTTGGTTCGACGAACGATCGAACTTAATTGGATTTATAAAAATTTTTTCGCGAATAATGCGAGACTGAAGGATGTAAGACTGCCTTGAACGACCTTGAGTGATGAAGAATTGTTTCGACGAGTATTTAGAAAAAGGACGGAACATCGTTCGCGGAGGGGAACACGGGTACGCTCGGCGAACAGAAACCGGCAATGCATCGTTAGGCTGGTATGGTTGGCAGATAAATGACGCGGTCGCCTCGCATCTGACGTGAATGAAGCCAGAATGGCTTACCTACGTGTCCGTCGGCCCCGTAGCGCGTGTATGTACGTACGGGACCCACGGGTGATCGCAATGACTGCCTAATGATACATTGAACCGCGTGTTTGACCGCGCGCGCCATGCTCCTCGTTCGGATCGACATTTTCCAGTCTATCGAGGATGCGAATCAGTTAGAAGGCCTCGGCTACGCGATGGCTAATATTCTCCACCGTGAGAATTTCAAGTAACGTCGCGTCCATTAACTTTTAATGGTCCGTTTAAAAAAAATATAATTTCCTTCCTCTGAGAGTAAGTATTATATCGGTAAAATATTTACAAGACGAATCGTTTTTTTCTTTAATTGCATTAGTTTGGTTGACGTTAGCGTCTACGTCATGCTCGCGGTGCACAGTTATGGTTGTTCCACCATGTTCGCCGCGGTCATTCGAAATACATCAGTGTAACGAAGTTTATTATGGTAGCATGTGCTACATTAGAGCATAACGTTACCGCGGCGTTATTTTATAAAGGCAGCGCGTCGCAAAAACAACTCGGCGAGGCTTCTATTAAGCCATTAGTATTATTATTCGTCAGAGATTTCCGTAAAATCTTCGCCTCGGCTAATACGAACGATTAACCGTTATTGCACTCTATTAATTTCCATGCTATTTCAGAATGCGGACCGCTTCGTTTATCGTTGTTTTGTAACGAAATCGTGGATACGATTTTATTGCTCGTATCGGCCGACCCTCGTTATTTATCCGCCGTTGCAATTCTCACAAACGTCGTTCCAAGGAATAAACCGAGTCTGTATCGCCCTCCCGGTGATAGTCGCAATCGGTTATTGACCACGAAAATGCGATAGACGGATCTGTGGAAAGAAACGAAGTACCGGGAAAATCGGCGAATGACGTAAAACTGGGTAACCATGTTATCGCTTATCGAGACTGTGCCACCACTTGTTAGGCTCGCGTCCACCTCTTTGTCATTCGTCGACTCGACTACTACGCGCACAATATCCTTTTTGGAGACGGTTTCGTATTAATTTTAAAGCTCGTTCGACAGATTCGCGAAATGGGTGGACGTGGGGTGTTTGGGCGTGTGTTTCTTGGCCGCGTGAGATAGCCGAGCGATAATAAATGAGCTTGGAAGTAGCTTGCCTAATTACTTCCTCGGAGAGCGTACGAACTCCGGCGATGCAAACCGCTGATATCTCCGCGAATTTTTCCCCCTTTTTTCCCTCGTGCCCCGTAGTCGGCTACCGGTTTTACAGCGCCCGCTGAATTTAACTGTCTATTAATTAATGCGCACCGATTAATTTTAGTCACGGGATAAAAACCCGCCGTTCTTTCCCTTCGCACTTTGTGTGTGGGAAATTATTGTGCCGCGGCGTCTGAGGCCTCGAAACCGCGATTCGATTTTTCTCACGCTCATCGACCGCCGCAATTAGAATGCTTCGGGTATTAGAAAAAAGAATTGTTCAAGCAATGCGTATCTACTTTATTCTTTTCAGATAACCGATGAAGGGGTGGATCAACGGCAACAATTATCGTGACATCGACGACCGATGGAAGAAGGATCTCGGGCCACGAGCGGCAGCGGTTCCTGGGTAGGTCTCGGTTACGTCCAAATAGAAATTCAATTGATCTTGTCCGGTAGTGTCAGGCAATCCATCTTGTTCCTTCCGCCGCGTCCGAAGGCGCGTCTTCCAGCCCAGGTCTCCGCGTTTCTACGATTTCTACGGTTGCGCGCCCCGCGCTCCGCCGTCGTCGTCGTTCGGAAAAAACCGGACAGCTGTCCGGCCGACCGCCAAACTGCTCATTAATTACGTTCCCCGAAACCAAACCCGCTCGCACGCGATCGTCCTTCCGTTTGTCTTTCCACCGCGTTTTGTCCTGCGTTGCGAAGAGAATTCCTATCGCCCTATTCAAAGTCCCGATTCATTGATTAAACGGAATGTGAACGAACATCTGTTTATTTTAGCAAGCATATTTATTCCCGGTTTCGCAAAACGTGCAATCATTTTGGCCACCTTTTTCAAAAAGCCTTACCGAGGTCTTTAGAGGCAACAATCGAATTCGCACACAGGTAGATACGTCCAGGTACATACAAATTACCCGTCGACAGCATTATGATCCGCCTGTCCGTTCCCATTCACCGTGCATCGAGGATAATAACGATTATTCTCGGATTACAGATTTTATCCCGGCTCGAGATATCGCCGGCCGATAAGCACCGGCCGCGATACGCAGCGAAACGCTTCTGCTACCGTGTTCGATATGCGCGTGCTTCCACACGGCTTCAGCTTAATTGGTGGTACAACTTTATTACTCACCGTTAAGTAATGACGGGGGCCACGCTAAGCGCGCCGGTTTAAAGACCATGAAAGGGACTTACCCGTGAGTGGATAACGTCGATGGAGAAGAGCGATAAAACGAGTCGCGTCCGGCCGGTGACGCCACGGAGGGGTGCCCCGCCTAATAAGGCGATAAAGGTCGCGATTCCGAGGCGATTTCCGATGGCCCGCGGCGAGATCGCGAAGACCGACGCTCATATCCGCCGTCGAACGTCTCGCGAATTTCTTTGTCCTCGGTACGGTCAATTTTACGACTCACAGCGGACGACTCGAGGTCGAAAGAAAGATTCTACAGTCAGAGACACGTTGCGCCGGTTCTCCACGGGTTAAAAAATCCCGTGGGCCGGCTAGAAAAAAGAAGGCCAGGGCGTTAGCAGCTACTTGCGGATAATTAATAATGCCGGGATCAAAAGTGTGCCCATTGAATGTTCGCTCATTCACAAACGATCATTCTCTCCGCCCAGGATGAATGCCGGACCGGGATCGTTACAAGGGTATTCTACGGGCGTGCCTCCGCTCTCGCCTCGCACGGGTGTCTTCAGGTCAATACCGCCGGTTCCCGGTTGAATACAATTATTAATGCCGTCATTAAGAGCATTTACCATTTTTTAATGCGAACGATCGGAAAGAAGTATAAATCATATTCCCGGTACGATCCCGCACCGCGTGCGAGCCAGCCTCGCCGCTCTCGTTCCCCGCTTCGCGCGATCCTGTTCCCAGCTTGTGATCTTTGCCCTCGTTCCTTTTCTTATCCTTCTCTTTTCTTCCCTCGACGATTTGGCAAAGGGGAGAAATTGGGCCAGGAAATGGGTTGGTGAAATAGATTTGCGACGATTTTATTCTTACATTGGCAAACATTTTATGACATACTTTCTAATAATCAAATAACTCGGATTTCCATTTTTTCAATGTACAAAGGCAACGCGTTTACATTTTCATTTCGCGTTTAATAAAGTCCTCGGAGATTTGCTGAGTTATCAATTTTTATTGTGTTTAACTGGTTCGTAGAAAATTCGGGACGTTCCATCCTTGAGAATGTATTTTAATCATGGTTAAAAGAGAGGCCCGCGCACGCCGGGGTCGGGGGACGCGTCTCGGCATAAGGGACACGTGTCAACGCGATAAATCGTGCCGATGTCCGGACATACGGTTTGCTTTGGCCGGGCAAATTCGGTACCACTGTATATAGAACGTGTACATGCATCCACGATATACGAACCATCCATAGGCGTCACCGTGAAGAAACTACCTTTTTAATCGATTTTCAACCGCCTCGTGAATTAATTTCATAAACCCATCCAATGAATAAATCATAATGAATGTAGACTCACAAGTCTGAATTAGAAACATATGTAGTTTCTGACATCGATACTCCGCCTGGTGATTTATAAAATTAAATACGTGCGGAATACAAGACCTGGTATGAAGGATTTTACCTTCTAGAATCATTAATTCTACTTGCAATTAATTCTCGAATTAATCAAAATCTATGTGGTAATCAATTTCCTATCGGAAAAGAACGGCCGTTTCGTCCTAACGTGACAAACTCGACGACAATGGAACAGCTACAATGATTCTTCTACTCTGTTCCGAGATGATCTCCAAAGCGGAGAGAAGAAACCTCGAGAAGCATCGCGGAGATTATATGGGGCGCGACCATCCGTCGCGTTTCTCTATTTTCCTTGCATCCATTCCTAGATCTCTCGTTCTCTGTTACTCCACGTGTAAAGTTTCTCTCGATTCCCTCCTGCTTTTCCCGCTTTCACGTTACGCGCGGTTTGCCTTGCCACCTTGGACCGATTATTTGTTACTTCCGTTCCTGGTAACTCGAATCCGAAGAGAAGAGCTTAGTTCTTTTAAAAGCTTTTTAGTAAAATCGGTTGCTCTACTTTCATTTTCATTTGAATTTCGAGATCTACAAAGTATTCTATTTTACTGAGATTCCCGGACCTTAATTCGGCGTTGCAATTAATTGTTAGGGTGAGCAAGGAATCGTTCGGGTTCGCGGAATCGATAAGGGTGTATATTCGTATCCGCCGAAACGTTCTCGAGTCCCAGCGTGAAAAATCGAGATCGTGGATCCAGGTAGGCGGTCCCAGGTTCCTCGGGAACCACTTTGGAACCACAAGTTTCTAGGGAGTCGTCTGGTTGTACGGCCGCGAAGAGAGGGCGTTATCGGACGGCTTAATCGTACGATTAATGACGAAGTACGCGTAAAAGTTGCCGGGCGAAGCGAAAGGGAAACGGGACGGGAATGGGCCGGCATGAATGAATCGTGGACTCGCTTTTTAAGAGGGTCCACGACATATTTCAATAAAAGCAACACGCGTTCGGCTGACTGATTGACTAATTATCGGGCCGGACCGAGCAACCGAGACCGAATCAATACTTACAGATCCAGCAGATAACGAGATGCAGGGAATTCGGATTTTTATCGGACCCGACTCACTCTCGAACCGTAATTGTGACTTCTCGGTTAATTAACGTGTCCTGAAATATATTTTAGCTCCGATAGTGCATGCTAAGAATTCTCAAAATCTTAGTTTAACGTACATACATTACTATAGTTTACAGAAATAAATTACGATTTTTCCTATCGAATATGACCGTAAGCAGCGTTTACACGTTTTCTCAATTAAGATTCCCGATTATTTTTCTGCCATTTATGTATTTTTATCAGAATTGTTCTAACTTCAAATCTCTCGAATCGCTCGCAAGGTTGACAAAATCTTTTCCATTAATCTGGTTCGTACAGATTTTCGTGGAAATTGAGAGCGCGGCTCGGCCAATCGGCAAGCGTTTCGTAATAGAATCGGTAATCAACGGCAATCGATTCGAGTCACGAGGCTCGAGCCGGTCGTTCCCTAATCCTCGAGCCAGGTGTCGAGATATCGAAAGGTGATGGAATGGCTCGAGACGCGTTAAATATTGAGCCGGTCACGAAGCACACGCTACGTCGGGACGTAATGAGCCCGAGGTTCCGAGTTTGTATCCTCCCGGGGATGATCTGGCCGTGCGAGGCAGATCGGCGCGGCTGCGTGCCACGGCGGCGGTACTCATTAGCGGCGGATTAATACGATCCGGTCGTACGGCCACGGAACTGGACAAATGCACGGTAGCCGTGTCCACGGCGACGCCGTTCATTCGTTCCGAATATTTTGCCGCGTTCGCATCCATCTCGTGGCTCGCGACCGCCGGAACTTAAGGTCTTTATCTGCCGATCTGGATATTAAGTTACTTAATCAGTGTCCCTATAAATTCGAGACAGTCGAATTATTCTTTTTCTCTACGCGATACAAATTTTTGTACGATTTTAAGCTTGACTCGATTACTGGAAAATGATGCAAGTTTAATTGCATCTTCCCGTTTAAGAAAGTCTCGGATAGAATTGGGAAAAATGAAAAGGTACGATAAAATGATTTGATTCGTTGGTATGAAATTTCTACGTGAAGAACCATGGCGAGGGGATCGAACGTCTTGCGTAGAGGTACAGATACGATTGACCAAGGTTCCTGTCACGACGGAGTCAGGTTTGACGCCAGCCGTGGGGTCGATTTATCAGAATAATGCACACGCCATTAACCCGGTGTCCCCGCCTTAAAACCGGGATCTTGATTTCGCGCGGAAATCCCCTGCTCCGGTGTAAGCCTTCGGACTTTCTTCACCCTGTAACCTCCCATTCGAAAGCTCGTAACGTCGCCCTTCGCTCAGACAGTAGGCTGCTGCTTCTTTTCTTTCTCGTCCTCTTTACATCCACCGACGTCTGTAACAAAAACAAATCCCTGCTGTTGGCATAATTTTTATTTCCACTAGGAAACAGCTCGATCGTTTTTCTTGCTCCTAATATTATTTCTATAACGAGCCAGTCGTGCCAATGGCCAATTGCACCCGTTATACGCGAGTTTCGTGTAAGCTCGCGACGCGACTCGCGTTTCAGTTCCAATTAAAAGCGGTCGGACGAATTCACGTCGGGTTGATTAACGAGCCCGGCCGTGGTATTTGTCACGTTGTTTACGAACCCACCCGAAAAGAATAAGTTGACCGGCACGGCGTATAACTGACCGTGGATAGCCGGCCTCCGGTCAGATTTATCGCGTTATCATCGATCGGCGTCCGTCCACGGAAATGGCAGAAAACTGTAATTGAAAGACACCGTTGCGAGCTCGAACCGGAAACTATTCGAGTAACGGTGGAAAGCAATATCCGCGGTCTGTCTGCGTGAAACTAATAGGAATCAATCAAACTGTAATGCCTATTTGGGCCGTGTAATCGTCCGGCTGAAAGATTCATCGTTTGGTAATCAAATTCGAACGCGGTAGGAGTCTGTTCGATGATTCATGCTCGCGAGAACTACCATCTGATTTTATTGGTTTAACACGTACCGCTTGAAATTAAATAAGAAAGCAACTTTTGTAACAGAAATTTGGCAGAAAATCTGGATGCAGCGGTTTGATAAATGGAGTGGCGACGAAAATATTCAAGAGGGGTTCGTATTTAAACTCTTTCAGCGGGGCCGGGGCGAGGTATCGATAAGCGGAAGAAGCCTAGCCGGTGTGTCGCGACCTGAAAAGCTTCTCGTACCGTGACTCGGCCGAGATTTATCGTTTAAACGCGCACTTACTGCCTCCGTGGAGGGTATTGCATCGCACACAACGCGACGATAAATCATCGAAATAAGAGCCGATGACGGGACGCGAGGAAATAACATTTAGTAGGCCGAGATCCGAAGGTCTCCGAGTTTCCGCAAATTATTTGTAAAAGTGGCCGATCCCACGAGTACGAGAAATAAAATGGGGAAGACGAAATGAATGGAGAGTCTCTCGACGAAGATATCGGTATTTCGCGAGAACCGATGGCTTCTCCGCGTGCAGTCGATAAAATTGAGGGAACGTCGCGTCGCAGAGCCAAAAAGAGAAAACATAAATCAGAGGAAGATCAAGTTTATCGTCGGGACTAGAAATCGTAGCACGTGCTGCGAGAAACGTTGAACCCTCGTTCGGTTTATCTGTCCACGAGTGGTAAAAACGTCCGTAGACGATACTGTACCCGTCATTCATACTTGAAATTAATGGCTCGTGCAGGGAATTCCTGTTACTCGTGTCTTCCTACTGTCTGTTAATTCGCTTTATCTATGTAATAGGAAATAATTATCCGAGCAGCAAAATTTCACGACTAGAAAACTGTTTCGAAACGTCGCTTAAAACTGTTTTTGAATAATGCGTTTCCAGGTTCGCGTAATTCACTCGTTAAATCTGACCGTGAAAACCCGCTGTGATGATAATGATTTCTATCATCCGTGCTCATGCACGAGTCACCGAAGAAAAGCCAGACGATGACGCCGATGCGATTAGCTATTTAATGCGAACCTCTTTAGCCTCGGCTAATTGATGCCCGGATATTAGCGTAATTGTAATTAAGCGAAATTACGGCAATCACGCGCGGTCTACCGTTCTCTCGACGCTCGACGGTTGCGAGAGGCTCGCGGGGTGATCCTCAAAGAAACTCGCCGACGTTTTCCCTTCGCTTTTCCCATCCCACCCTTCGCGCGGCCCCTTTCTATCGTTTATCCAACTATCGGTATTCGTGGTATGCGGGCCAACGCCTTTTGATGGATGCCAGCGAGTATGCGGATGAATGGTTTTGCAAATAGTTGCAATAACAGCTCGCAATTTTTATACCGATCCTCCGTCGCTGTTTCATAACCAAGTAGCGATAAACAAAAGGAGGTGCTAAGATTGAACGAGCGTTTGATGTTGCTAAAGAGAAATCGTGATGAAGACATGAAGCCCGGCGCTGCAACCGGAAAATTATCTAGACATCGATAACGATCGACCGTGCTCGTCGATTATCTCGCGGATAACGTGGAGAATCGTTGCGGCAATCGTTTTCGAGCCGGTTTTCGATGCCGAACCCGGCAATCTTCCGGTCACGCGCGATCGATTCGTCGGCGGAACGTGTTATTTAAAGAAGAGGAATCGACGGACAAACACGGCGGAGAAACGTTTCGCCGCCGGTAGCGGGTTTACGGAGCGTTGCGTCGTAGTCGTTCATCTGAGAAACCAACTTCAACCCCTCGGTCTCGATTCGAGTTCGCCGGGTCGGTAATTCATCCACCGCTTGGCTCGGGACCCACCCGCGGGATATACGGGATTAGGGGATGAAAACGACGCTCAAACGACGGCCATCTGTTGGACGGACCATGGAACTGCTGTCAGCGATGGTCGAACGTGTCCCATGGCCGGTAAAGGACGGCCATCCGTCCATAGACGGTCTCATGTATCGGTGGGTGGTCAATGGTAACGTCCCGAGGGATACGAGGATTATGATAACTATCAGCATGTTCTTAGGCATATCGGATTGCTGATTCAAAGCTCGAATCATTTACAAATACAGCATCGATACGTTATACGAATCTCATTTCTTATCCTCGTTATGGATATGGAAGAATGCGATATACAATATCAATGCCGATGTGATATCGAACACCATTCGCTGTTTGCGGTACCTCAATAAGAAACGTATCTTTGAGCGATACATCGTATCATCTACTAGGTACATAATCGGTAATGATTCGATAAATTGAGTTCAGAAGTAGATAACCCAATGGAATTCCCGTTGGGTAAAGAATGTAGATCGAATTACGCATTCGTGCGGAGATTTATACACCCTAACGGCGGCCATTCAACATTGGACGAAAGTGCGGACAGCTGGATCGATTAGGCCAGCGATCCCAGGCCGTGAAACGCGCGAACAACTGTTATCCGAGGTTTTTTAGCACCGAAGAAGTAACCGGCGCTCGGCGCGGAGTTCTGAGGATTTAATGGCGCGCGACTTCGAGTATCGCGGAAGGAAAACCATCCGGAATTGGTCCGGGAGGATTGATACGACCCGCGGAAAGATAGGAAAAGAGAGAGGTAGCTCGTTAGAGAGCCGCGGAACGACGGATTTATTATAAACGCGCCGCTACCGAGCCGGCACCGATTTTTCATCCCGTAAACACGGGCCTGATTATTTATGAACGTGCAAACGCACGCGGCACAATCGATTTCCACGGAGGCAAATTAGTCCCGGGCTCGGCTCGCCAGATACGGGCATTAAAATAATAACGCTCATCGTATTAATGGGTTATAATAATTAGGGAAACTCTTGCTCGGGCTGCGCGTTTCTCTTCTCTTTTTCCTCTTTGCCCCTCCTTCGAGCCGGTTTCCTATCGCCAGATTTATGATTGAATCGCGATACTCTCTGCCCTACTGGCTGTCACGCCAATGAAACGCGGAATTAATTAGAAAGAATCACGCGAGCGCGATGATCACTCAAGCATTTCGCGTGCTCGTTCTTTCCCAGGGGGGAGGGGGGAGGGGTTAGTCGTCTACGATCGGGGTTGATTTCTTGGGACATTGGTATGCGTGCTTCCGTGGTCGTTTCGTTCTCCCCTGCAAAGATAAAGCGAGGGAGAAACGTATTTCAAGGTTGGGAATGCGGTGTCAACTTTATTATCGCTGGTCGTGGATGTTGGATACGAAATGATTGACTTATACTACTGATTTCTTCATTTATTCAACAAAATGATGCCATGAATAGAACGTATCATTAATTATAAATATCGTGGCGATAATTCGAATGCGTGGACGAGTATTTTAGTTATCAGAAACGTCGTGTAATTTAAAATAGATGAATTCATTACACATTGATAATAATCAGACACAGGTTTTTCATCTTTCGATATACAATGCGTCCGATAGACTGTAAAATTCAGAGATGACGAACGCTGACGGGAACTAATTCCCACGATTATCCCGACGACGGAATAACTCGGAGAATCTGGGAGGAACGGAATTCCTCGAGTTAAGAGCCGCACGGTTGCGATCTTCGAGGTTTAGAAAGTTCGGACATTACTGGTAAGATTAGGGGCGAGAAAATTCTTCGCGCGAACAGCCGCGGCTTGCCGAGGGGTTTGTTTTAATGGGGCTCGATTAGCGAAGCAAGACGCCAGGGAGCCGTAGACGGCGAGCGGAGAGAGAGAGAGAGAGACAGAGAGAGAGGGAAGCGATCAGATCCGCGGCGCGTTTCTCTTGCAGCTTCGGAACGGGCGTCGATACTCTCGAGACCGGAAAAGCTACTTTCCGCAGAGCTGTTACAGAGTTCTAATCTTTTTACGCTCTCGAGCAAGAACGCGAAGTTTGTCCGTGGAAAACAGGCCACGGCATTTCTCGGTGATGCGTGTAGTTATTTTACGTGTTTTCTACGATGAGGGAAGAAAAATGGATAGCGAAGTATAATGAAGAAATAATCAAATACGAATAAAAAAAGTTAACAAGTAAATGAGAAGGATACGGTTCGTCGCGTCTATATTTCTTTAAATGTCGCGATTCTTCATCGAGACTCGACGGATCGATAGTCGAACGATCCTCGCGTAATCTCACCTTGGCGTTTAATTGAAACGATGTAAAAAAGACAATGATCATTTATCCATGACGAATTTGAGAGAAACGCGGAGTGCAAAAACGCAATAAACTTAACTCGTTTTACCACCCATCGGCCAGTGAGTCATCACGGTTCTTAGCCAACAGTCCCTGAACTAAATGCACCACAAATCGCCTAATAATTCATTGACTCAATCTTTTCGCCATTGTATCGGCAAAATATAATCGAACATACCTGACTACCGGATTCCAATTACCCAGTCGGTCGCTCGTCCGAAGCGCGATCCGTCCCAGCCAATTTCCATCGTCGAGGATTTGATCCGGGGCCAAAGAAAGGAACAATAAGCGTCGCGACGCTATTCGATCAGACCCAAGCGTGTCGTAGCGGTGCGCTCGGTCCGCTCGGAAATCACCGCTTCGAATCGCGGGATCGTTTTTGATTCTGTACTTGGGTCGCATGCCGCAACGGCGCGGCGCGGTAGTGCAACGGGTTCGCAATTTGGCGGCCCCGCGATGGGATTCTCGCGCGTATTATTTCGCGGGAACCCGGGGAAATGTGTAATTCAAATGAGTTACGAGTGCGCGGTATCGCACTCCTGGGAAGTAGGTGCTAAGCGGTCGGATATGCTGATAGAGCCAGCGGCGGCGCGGCGAGCTGGGTGATACCGTGCGAGCCGTCGAGAACTGGGATCGCGATGGGGTTGAAAAGCTGCGAGTCGGAGAGAGACACGATGGACAGAAGGAGGGAGGGAGAGAGGACGATAGAGAGGGTTAGAGCGGAGGGACAGGGCACGACGATAGCTACGTTTGTAATAGTCTGGCGATGGTACGCGGCGATGAGATGTGATCGCTTGGCGATGAGCTGCGGGCGAAGCTGATGGTCCCGCAGCGCTCAGCCACGCTCGGTCTCGACCAAACTCCATATACCGGATCCTCCTATCCGCCTAAGCTCGCTTGTAATTTCCTTTTTTAACCAAAATCTCCATTCGGAGAGGACAATTCTCCGTGGTTCTACGCCAAAGCCATCGGGAAGAACTTTCGTGCCGTTTCATAAATATATATAGAATTCTCGCAATTAATCTACGGTATAAATTTGAGGGCGAATCAGTCCGCTATGTAATTACGTTTGGCAATTTCTCACGCGAAGCTTCCGTCGCGAGACGATCTTCGAGCTTCGATAAGCTCGTCCTTCTGGATTCTACGTTTCGACTATCGGAAAGCATCGTTTCGGAGCTGCACGTTTAATCAGGACAAAGAAGCAGAAATCGCTGAACCGTCCCGAGGAATACGTTCACCAGTCGACGCTCGGGGCGGCCGTGATAAACGGTAGTTTCGAGGCAGCGCGGCAAAGGAACGACCGATGCAAAGTGATAACATAATCAGGTGATAATGTGGCAGTCATATCTCATCGCGAGGAACCCAGCCAGAGAAAGGTACAGACGAGCGAGAAGGTTCGCGCGTAGGAGGGAACCGGTGAAAGGGAGACGGGCGAAGGGCTCTCGAGACACGAGAGTGAGTAGGAAAGGTGGCCTCTCTCTTATTGGCGCTCGGCTTCGCGACCCTTCGAAATGAGGGCGGGAGAGGAACGCGACGAATGACAACACGATTCCGAGGGCGATGCGAAGTTTTCGCGAACACAGCCGTCGCGACGCGTCGGTTATCTTTCTAAATAAAGGGGGGAAAGGATCCCGACGCTGATTCGCTGGTGATAACGCCTTGTCGAGATGCACTCTCATTATTCTGCCAGATACCCATCGAGAGCGCGAATTAATTGAATCCCGAGACGAACGCCCACCCAAGACAGCCCCCGAGTCAACCCTCTCACTCTTGGCGACGACGTTCAATTCTCTCGCTCATCCCGCGATTAATCCCGCCATTCCGATCCCCTTTTGCCGATCCAATTAAACCCGAGGAGACATCTTCCCGTTCCCGTGTTATTTCGTTATATCTTGGCCACTATCGAAATCCACGCGATCAGATCGATCCATCCGGAACATTAAATTGATGATAATGAATTTACTTAAACGTCATTTTTAAGATGATCGCGACGCTCGCGAACCAATTTTTATCCAAATTTTCTTCCGATAGAAGCGTGACCCTGTTCCAGCCCGAGCATAATCGCGTTACGAGCCGTTTCCAGGGTAAGCGCACCGGCAACGTTCCTCGAGATGGGAATGTATCAAATCCGAGTTAGGGCCACGGCCGGCAGCCTGCGCCTCGCAATCCCGCCTCTCTCTTTCTCGTTCTCCTCGTCCAAGAAGAAGACCTTCTCCGTGTTTCCCCTTTCTCTCTCTCCGCTGCTCTCGACTTATTATTTGTAGCCGCAGCGTGGTGGTTTGCCGGCGCGCACCAGCATCCATTTAATCTCTCTCAGTGAGGAGCAGTTTCTTTGATCAGCGCGCGACCGCATCTGCCTGGTAATATCTCAAGCTGGTCCTGCAACCGGCGTCCCGGGCGCGAGCTCCCCGTCTTGCCCGTACCGAGGCATTTGTTCCTGTCAACCGGCACCTCTCTCTCTCTCTCTCTCTCTTTCTCTCCTCACACTCTGTCCTCTCTATCCGTTCGCTTTACTCTCTTCTCTTCTTCGGATACGTTTCGACTCGTCTCGTTCTTCTTCTTCCATCCGCCCGGTCACGGTTCCACGAGGTTCCGCGTCTTTGCGTGAACACCAGTCGCGTGCATATCATGCTACACACTCCTTCGAATCAAGGGAAATATTTATACTTCGTCGTCCCTAGCGTGCAAACTTTTTACGATGTTTACCAAGAACGAATCCCTTAAGATTTGGAGATCGACGAACAACGCGAGGAAGCACGTGATGATATACCGATGATTAGACAATTCGAGGTAGGAAAAGTATTTTAAAAGCGAGGTAGCGATCGCTGGAATATATCAACTCCTTCGTAACCATAAGAGCAGCGGACATAACTCAGGCGAAATATTTTGGCTTCTGGTATTTCCAACGAGCATCCCGATAATTAATACCGACCGATTCGGCCTGTCCTCCGCAATTTTTGCGCCATTTCTCACGTTTCGGTAGCGTAACGGTGCGTCCTTAATCCCTGCGTGCCTCTCCGGCTCGGCTCTCTTTATCAACCTTATCTCCTTCCGATGCACGATTCTCAAACAGATAAGAATCATCGACGCGGCAACAAATTTGTTGATTGGTTGCAAAAATGTTCATCTTTTTCATTCGAATATCGCCTTAGATACACGATAATCCTTAATAATGATTCGATCGGCGACTGATCCGGGATTGCTCGCGTTGTAAATGACGGTCGGTCAAGGATCGTTCGTCGTTCAATTAACAACTAGCGCGACCTCGCTATTGTTGGATCCCGGGGATTCGTCGCGAGGAAAACAGGAAACGAAATGGAACGTACGGTTCTCCGTGTTGGGACAACTCTGGAAAGGATATATTATACGAGCCAGAGGGACACGCGCGTACTCGCGAGCACAAAACTGTACGCGTGTGTGCACGCGCCACGACGGTGTGTCGGAGATACATGTGTATACGGTAGTAATATGTAACGCACTTTGGAGTAATGCTACGTCAAAGCCAGCGCCACCGAAAATATGAGCCGGCTGCCGAGCGCCTCGCTAATGCTCGGCCATTTATTATGCTTACATTATTTCGAGATTATTAGTCTTCTCCCTACTCTTTCTAAAAACCTTACGTAATGTTTTGACTCGCGACCCGCCGTCGTCTCTACCGCGATTTTAATATAATGTAACCGCCCGAAAATTTCGCTGCCCCTAATTCGTTAACCGTATTCTGCCCCGTTTCTTGCCTCTCCGATTTGGAACGATGGCCGAATTTATTCAGCGGGAAACTCGCTGGCACGTTTAATTAAAAATCTCTAGACTAGTTTCCCATCCTTTTTTCTCGATCCGTATCCAAACGTTGGTTCGAACAACCGTCGTGGAAATCCACGTACACAGGTGAACTAGACGGGCAACGTGAATTAGACAGCTGTCAAAGTCCCGCGGCGGAGAAGATCGAGTGGGCATATATGTGGTGCGCGAAAGGGGCATCAAGAGAGAGCTTAGAGAAGAGGGTCGAGGGCGAGAGGGAGGAAGAGAGGGTTTGGCAGGCAGGCGAATGGATTTGGATGTGGAATGGAAGCGAGGCAATAGCGGGAGGAGGCGTTAGAGAAAGAAAGACGACGACGATGGAACACGGGCAGAGAGAGCAACGACGAGAGATGCTGGGAAAGGGGGACAAAGGGGGTGGGACGGGGTGAGCACTGATAAATACCACGCCATTTCTCTTTGTGCTCCCCGGCGAGAGCACAAACACAGGGCGGCTCCCTTCGTTTCAACCTGAGCGAGAGTAGCTACCTAAACCTTCCTTCCTCTCCCTCTCTCTTCTTATTTCCCGTTCCTTATCCTTCCTCATCTCTTTTGTTGCCCGACTTCGAACTTACTCCACCTGCTTTCTCCTTCGCGTTCACCCTTTCTCGTGGCTGAATTCTCTTGTTCTTCCCTCGAGTCACCTTCTCTCTGTTTATCTTTCGGCGTTTTCCCGTTTTCGGTTTACTCCTGGGGTGGCTCGGCGAGCAAGGGTTAACGATGTCCGATGAATCCGACGCAACCCCTCGCCTCGAACGAGCGTCGATTGATTTAAATCCAAAGTTGTAGCGGGACTTCGAGCAATACTCGAACACGGACATCTTCATTACGAACGACGATAGTCCCGGTGCTCATTATGACTCGAATAAAATTTGAGAGGAAACAGTTCAGCTAACGAGACGTGGTATCAAAACTGCAGACAATCATTCATACTTTTTTACAAACATACGCTAATAATGTTTGATCGATAATCAGAGAGGGAGAGCTCGGAACCGGATGATCGATGAACGACAGGATCACACGAGGGATAGAACGGACACGCTCGCTCGAGGCGAGTCATCTCGCGTGTCTTCCGATCCTTACAGGCCGCTGGAGCAATTAAGGCGGCCTTTTTTCGACGGATTTTCTTCGGCTCGCACGAATGGCGGTTGCCCGATTTCTCCTACGGGATTGGTTTTAAAATTAATGCCGCGTTTCTCTGTTTCGGCTTCTTAATGGATTCGGGGAGGAGCTCGGCGAGAACCAATCGCCTTACGCAGTCAACCTGAACCGAAGTGAAAGCATGACACCCACGAACACCCGGATCCCCTGAGATTACACTTTTTCCCTTTTCCCTACCTTTCTCCCTACTCTTACTCGGTGATGGTTTCTACCTGGTCATCGGTTCCAACGTCTCTGGTGGCAACTCAATGGAGAACACTTTTCCCTAAAAATATCTTGATATACCCGAGACTTCTTCGAAGCTTGCAGTCGACTTACGGCTGGTAAATTGATACGCTCATTCCAGAATTCTCCAACAGATACAGTGAGGACTGATAATAATTTGATATATCGCTAGGTGTAAATCCATTGTTGCACGGTTCAACTTGGTCGCTCGTGCAACAGCGACCAAGACAAGACTGTTCTCCAGACTCTTTTCCCTTCCACCGACGTAACTGTTTTCTGTTTCCTGCGCAATGAATAGGAGTCTCCGGCCGAGCGTGTAAACGTTTTCGAATATCGATAGACCCACTGGTGCAAAAATAATCAGTCGAGCTGAATCCCGTTATCTCGTTCGCTCGCGGAGAAGAACGAGCGAGTCCCACGACGCGAGACTTACAAAGGCCCGCGATTCGTTGACGTAGAAGACGTTTAGCCAAGTACATAGAGGCGTGGGCGTAGAAACGTTGCGTAGGCCCCGCCGGGATTAAGACGTCAGGCGCCCGCGGCGCTTGATTAATGCGCCGCATTCACGGGAACGAAAAGATCCTTGCGCGCCCCCTTTTGCGCGGGATCTCGCGCTCGGTCAAACCGCGTATGCATGCCTACTTACTCTCGGCCGACGTTTTTCTAGTGCGACGCGGTAACGAATAGCAAAGAGCGAAGCGGACGAGGCCGGGCATTATACGCCGCGGCGACGGACACTCGACTATTTAATCTCTCCGTTGCGGGTCTTCGGAGCATAGGCCGGTAGGAAGAGAATGGTGTTTAGAATCGATGGGGTCTGAACGGCTTCGCGAGCCGAGGGATTCTTCTAAACGATTTGACGAGCGTTAATTTATTCTGCGCTTTGTCTACTTCTCAATTTCGCTCGAAAGCCTTGAATACAATTATTATACAGTATGTTGAATCAGGTAGCCCGAAGGACATTAACGTGCCTCGGCAAACAGGTATATCGACTGCATCATTATACCCCAGACGCGCCGGTCGAAGGTTCCACTTTAATTCCTTCGCGTACACAAGCGTGGAGGGACTCTCGATTCAAGATCAAGGCGATCGATTAAACGGGCATGTAAATGCGCGAAATTTCCTCGAGTGGGCACGTAACGTAAACAGGAATTTTTTTCTATCCGGAATTACCTGTAATTTCGCTCGGCCAGGTTTATTAAGCAATTATAGCCGGCGGAATAGCGAACGTCGTTCGAGGGTCGTTGTTGACAGTACGTACGTACTTGGGATAACGAGCTCATTAACCGAGGATCAACTGCTCCAGACCAGATCACCTGTCAAGTATGGCGTCGATAGCCGTCTCTGCACCTGCGAGCCAGCGATCCTCTCGCCAATGTTCGTGGCCTCGGTCTCGATTAACGGCGCGCGGGAAAATCACTTCCTCCGCGATACCGAATCGGAATCCGTGTCGATTATCCGCTGTGACACGTCACAGTTTATTGTAACTTTTTAACGACAGAAACGAGATTATTGTGTCCTCGTTATAAAACGAGTTCGCTGATTTGTTCCAAGTAGTTTCGGTCTACAGATCGAAGGTTTCGAAGGAACGGTCGATCAACTTCCTGGTCCACGAACAGGTCGGAGATCGTCACAATTGAAACGTCAAGAGGACAAATGAGTGCACGTCAACTCGGACGGAAAAGTTATTAACGAACACGGTCCCTGGGAACGAGAACGCAACGGGTCTGCTTTGTCCGACTAATTTTTCTTGTCTCCCGAAAGAACGCACCGAATGCAGTTGAAAAGTTATCAAAGCTAAACAGATCGGTTTTCATTAAATCCCTTTGACCACGTGAAAAACTTGGAGAAGATAGGAGCCCGATAAACGAGCGCTCCTAACGCAAGGTGAATCAACTTTGCGGGATGGGAACCGAAAGGACACCCAATTGAAACGTCCCGGGACGAAGGATAGATGTGTGTCACTGGTTTGAGGGAGGTCTGACCACGCGGTTGCCATTTTGAATTTCTCCTCTTCCCGATGGCCCGTTCGGTCCGGCGTTTGAGGGATCGTAGGCGGAGATGAAGCTTTTACGCCGTAGAACGGAGACGAGAGATGGAAGGAAGACCGACCGACCGAGGGATATGGATGCCGCGGCCAGGTATATGTATACCCGAGGCCCTGCTAGGTATACATACAAGGATACACCTTATTCCGAGCGAAGGATAAACGCAGCGAAGAGAGAAAGAGAGAGAGGCGCGGCCCACGGCGTCATTTATCATTGCTGGAGCTCATTAAGGCCGAATCTGCCGCACGCTGATCGTCTGGGATTACACTTTCCTCCTGCCGGTTCCCTCCGGGCGCTTAACCCTCCATCCCTGAAACCTCGCTTCTTTCTCGCTTTCGCCGGATCGCCTTCCTCGTTCCGCTAACGAACGTCTGTCCGGGGTGCTCTCGTTAAGGTGTGTCTCCACCGGCGTTCGCGAACAATTCGTAAACGGCAATCAAATTTATTTCTTATAACGGATCGTTCCTCCGCTTCTTTACCAGTTCTCGTTTAATATTCAATGAATTGTCTCTTATACCACAGAGTAGTTGTACCAAAATTGAAAACAATTCGGCAGAGTCGAAGATAGTAAAAAACGAATTGGGCGTTCGTTTACATTTATAAAGTAATTGATGGAATACGAGATCGAGTTCGCTGGTGAACGCGCACCCTTATTCTCTCTGGCTCGGCTTCTTAACTGTCGATGAGCCGATTGCTGTTTGGCTACACGTAGGAGCTTATAGCATGAGAGAAAAATGGTTATTCGTGGTCGGTTCGTTCAGCTGCGTTTCGGGACTGGATTCATTCAGCCGGCTCGAAGTATTGAGATGTCAAAAGTGCCGATTGGTTTCTCGCGATTGGATACTATCTCCGAACGACTACCGTCTTCGTTTCTGACGTTTTCATTTATTTTAACGCTTTGACGTTTGTACGTTCGCGGACGCAGACGAGAATAATCGTTCGGTACCCGTGAGAAGATAAGTTCGCGAAAACGTTTGCCGCGATGCGATTGTACAATCATAGGTTCCTTTAATAACCCGTTCATTAATCATCGTCTACTCCTCAATTGAATTCTCGTATCAAGCGTGTTATCTCTCGCCGACACGGGAATAAAATTTCACTTTGACGAGCGTCAAAAATCCTCGGCAACCTCTCTAATATCCACTTTCGGATCGCACGCACGATCCTCTCGGAGGTAATCTCCGAGGGATCTATCCGATCCTCCTCGGCATGCGATCGCGGCATCAGGCCACGGGTCGTCGTCTCGTTACACCGGTTTCTTTGGTGGTTTCACCCGGGAGCGGGTTCGCGTAGCGTGGCAAAACTACTCGCAGACGCCATTTAACGCGGTCCAGCGTCCTCCTCCTTCCGGCGCGATGATGCTGACCTCGCTCGGGTTTTTCCGCGACGTCCTCCGGGCGAAATCCGGCGAACCCGGTGCATTAGCTCGGCCTAATGACACCACCGCGTCCCCATAGGGATCCCAAGTAGTGATTTCTTTTCTCCGCGCTTTCTGTTACCCGTGTTCGGGTCTCGGGCTCATCTATCACTCGCCGCGAAAAAACCACGGCTCCTCGCATCGCGTCTTCTTCCATACGCTTTCCACTCTCCTTCGTTCTACCCGCGGTTCTATTGTCTATTATCCCTCCTCCCGTTTCTCGTCCGCTACTCGGCTCCCAGACGTGAAAGTTAGGGATAACTCTGGTATTTCACATGACTGTTGGATAAACGATGCACGAGACTGTTTGCTTTATCAATTTTCACTTATCCTCGTAGGCTTACCCATCGCGTGTTACGATGCAAATGTGGCAATGAAAAACACGTAGGAATACAAGGAGGATTTACTATACTTTCATGAGGTTCGTATTTGCTCTCGGGTCTCCGTATACGTCTGTGAGCCAATCGGGGCCAACAAATACCCTCGATCGTTAAGGCAAACGTATCGACCAGACCGGGGGACGTTCAGAAAGCAGCGAAGGAAGTAAACGACAAAAACGGTAAAAAGCGAAACGATCCACGAACGGGGCAACAAGACGGCGAGGGAGGAAACTGGTCGAAGAGGGTAAGATTGCCGGGAGCATTTGTCGCGAGTAGAGCAAACACACCCGGAGACTCCATCAACGTCTCGGATGTTTCTTTTCGGGTGTTGCCCTGGCCACAGTCGCATTCGACGACCCAGCGTTCCTTTTCCCTATCGCTTTTCGGTTTTTGCGCTACCGCGAACCACCGTCGCGGCTGAGAAATGCCCGGCTACTTTTATTTCGCCCGGTTCCCTACGTTAGCGATTTTTCCATCACCGCGGCGAGATATTTCACCGGGCAATCTAAGAGTCGCAAATGGAGTCCACAATGAGGCAGAAATGGCTTGGCGCGCTGATGGCCCCGGCATTTGTCTTCCCTCTGTTCCTTCCCTTCCCTTCCCCGTTCTCTTTCTCCTCGCTTCGTCGTGAACGCGCGCCTCTTCCTTTCCTCCCGCTGCTGCCGTCTTCCTTTCGTTCTCACTTGTCAATTCTACCAAGTGGTTTTAAAAATATTTGCATAAATCATCGGACGCCTTTTATTTCAGGAAGCGCTCGGCACGCACTCGAAATTAAGCAGTGTTTCGATCCAGTCGGATTTCTCTATCCTAATTGGCAAAAAGGAACGAAACGCAGATTGCCGTTCCGAACCTCTTCATCTTTCCCGGTTTAACCAACTATTATAAGGCAACTACCTAAAGACGCTTATTAACGATATCATTCGCAGCAGCTGCGGTTCGCGAGGGCTATCTTTATGCAAAACGCGGGCACAAGCGTCTGCTGGAAAAGAGCGAGGGCATCGGAACGCCGCCATACCGACGTCGCGCCCCGACGCGACGTGCCGCCATTTTCTCCGACGTCCCGGGCAATAGCCGCGCAATTATAAGTCCATCAACGTTGAACGAAGCTACGCGAGTTTTTCTGACAACGGCAGCGATCGTGCGCGCGTACCGCGCACGTCCGAGAGAGACGGCGAGGCCGGTAACGCGGGCATTTCGTGCATCAAAGTCGGTCTGATGCGATTTTAATCGCGGCCACCCCTCCAGCTTTTTCTCCCGTAAGCCGCCAAAGGCCGACGGACAGCCTCCAACCCCTGCCGGTCTGCCCGGTGTAAAACCGATTAATTTCGTTTCTGCGCTCTACGATATCTAGCCGGAGGAATCTATCCCGACGACAATCGCGTTCCGCGATTAACCCTGTTCGGGATCGATCCTGCTGATTGTTCTAATCGTCAGTTTGCGAATACAATGTTGAACGCGACGAAACAATGGGATATCCGATAACACGAAAGGGGTCGAACGGGAAACGAGAAAAGGCGGAAGGGTCGTTTCGTTTTATAAGTTTCTGTAAAGGACAGGGGTCGCGTTGTCAGCGGCAGACTGAGACTATGGGCAGCCCGTGGACATAAATATGCATGTCTCCGCGGGCCCATGGTTCATGTGCCGGTGATCGTTATATCTCCATCTGACCGGAGACTGGAAGAGCCAGGGGGTTGGTCGGTGGTCCGGTAATACATTCAAAGTTGGATGTAGGGACTGCCGGGACAGCAGAGAGTAACGGGGATGGAAGGATCGGGCAGTCCCGCGAGCGGAAGCGAGAAGGGGTGGCGAAGTAGGTGGACGCGGCAGAGACGAAGCAAGCCAGGGGGGTGGAAGGGAGGAGAGGGGGAGGTTTCTCGTGTTTCATTTCCTGAGCTCCTATATAACTTTGTGCTCAACTCGACACCAGATTAATAACGGCCCCACCTATCCTATTCTGTCCCGACCCCGAACAAGTTCGTGCTGTGTGCGGAACCCTGTGCCCGCTCTCTCGCGCGATGTCTCGTATCGCTTCCCTCCCCCCTCTCTCTCTCTCTCTCTCTGTCTCCGGCCACCGAGACTCTTTCCGGATGCGCGACACGCTTGAAAATTTCTGATCGTGTTACCGATCCGTCCGTCCGTCCGACGCTGGACCGGACGAAGCCAAGCGCTGAAAACTTCGCCGTGCGGCTGACCGATGCGACTCGTACGCCGAACCGGAGTAATCGTATTTCATATCGCGATCGCCAACCTGTTATTTGTTCGCCGGCATCCTCGGGCGACTGCGCGCCGCGGGAGAATATGGAGCGCATTCCAGCCGCGTTTCTTTTTTCCTTCGGAAACGAAAGAAAGTTGTAAGGAGGATGAAGCGGGGCGATGTTTTAAGCGTTCACCGTTCGTTTCGCCTCGGACCGCCTCGATCTCGCGATTACAACCGTAGAATCGCAGCAAATTACCGCGAAACGATTGTGATTTCGGGTAGAAGACGCGTTTAAGGACTTCCTACCACCCCCGATCGACCTCGGATTCTTTTTCACCCGACGCACCGCGGTGGCAGATCTCCGCCACTGATTCGGCCCCGCGCGAACATGATGGTCGCCTCGCGTGCCGAGATAAATGTACCGCAGACACGTTATTACCTATCGGTACGTGGCGCCGGGCCCACTGAAATGCCGCGTCATATCGTAGGCAGATGTATGGAAGCGGCGCTCAAGGAATACTCATCTACCCCACGGTCTATGTACGTACCTATACATACGCGCAAGATAGAAAGAGAGAGTCAGAGCGGACACGCGACGCGGCTAGGATATTCTGGTAATACGTATTTGATTACCGCCACCGGACACCCTCCCGTTCCTGTTTACGCGAAACTTCGATGGCTTATTGAAAGTATTTCCCCATGCGATCTAAATATACTTCGAACTTGTTCTTCTCTCGGATCCGACCATATCGTTTGTAATTTCGTGCGAAGATCCGATCGATAAATCTTCAACGTTTTACTAGCATCAGGGAGAATTCACGGATCGAAGCGAACGAAGGGATGCAGCGGCGATAATGATGATGACGTCTGTGGTCATTACCGCGGAAGGAAGCGAACCGTCCATTTCGTTTCTTTGGCCACCGCGTTTTAAAGGAAGGTAGCGAGCGAACAGCTCGAGGATCGTCGGCCCGAGGCTACGTTCTTCGAGATTCATCGCGTGAAATGAAATATTTTATTCGCGGGCCTACCCCCGGTTCCTATCGCGGCCAGCAATGACAAACGCGTTACAAAATATTTTTAGATTAGCCGAGCCGGTCGATTTATGAGCGCATTAACCGCGGGTATTCCTCCGCGTCGTCGGCCCTGCCGATATTAACACGTACGAAAGTGAATTACTGCGCATCAACATGCATCCCCGAACATATTCCCACCGACGTCTAAAGTATGACCGTCCATTAGCGGTTGAATCGTCCTGTTCGAGTCGAAACCAGTCCTCTCGCTTCCAGCACGCGGTTTACCCGCGTCCAATCGTAAGCGATCGTGCTTTCGCGAAAACGAGACCGTTTTCGGCGTCTCGAATCGGCCCCGAAGACTGGTACGTTGTTTCGTGAAATTTCGTACACGCGAGAAGCCGCGCCGGTCCAGCACGGTAGTCACCTGAAGACGGATGCCCGCCATTATTCTGGATACACTAACAGATGCCCGTGCTTATTAATTTAATTGGCCGCAGTTATGGCCGATGCATAGCTAATTAAACTCGCAAATGCGCCGTGACTTCGAGGAGCTGAACCTCTTCGACCGACTACTAAATTCAGTTTTGTACACTTTACATGATCTCATAAAAGTTAATTATCTTAGAAAAAACGAGAACAAATTGAAATACCATTTGGTAACCCTCTCGATATTATAGATAGTTAATTGCCCGAACGCTCGTAGCCTCGTCGCTCCAGAGTCGAGCGATCCAACCAAAAAGCGAATACCCTCGATCCGCGAAACAGCTCATCAAACATCCATAACGACAGCTACAGGAAAACGGGGTAGTTCAACCCTTATCGTTCCGCCCTCCGTGCGCGAACGGTCCTCGCAGTTTCGGCCGAACTCGAACTAAACCTCCGACAAGAGTCTCGCTAATGAATTTGGAAAGTGCAATCAGTATCGCGGTGGTTGCGGGTGGAGGGCCGCGAGGGGGTGTGATTTCAGGGTCCTGGAGCCGGCGAAGCGCGGAGTCGACGGAACGAGGAGGCGAGGGACAAGGAAGAAACGGGAACCACGGCACCGTATCCAGAAGCGTAGGGGAGGAAAGAGGGATGAAAGAGGGCGGATGTGACGCGGAATGATGGAGCGCCGACCGTGGAGAAAAATGAGAGTGGCGGAAAGGCGAGGGTGGAGGGACGCTGATGGATCGGCGCTCCTCCCTCCGTTGCACCCTCTCTCGCGGCTCTCTCGCGCCCCTCCGTACCACTACCCTCCGCGCGATCCACCCTCCGCGTTCAGGTTCGCGCTCCCAGGGGTGGAAAAGCCCCGCAATATTACTCATAGTCCGTGGGCCCCGTCCCCCTTCCTCCCTCTTTACCCGTTTTCCTCTTCCTACGGTTTTCTACGCTTTTATCTCTGTCCCCTTTTCTTTTTCCCGCTCTTTGTTCCCTTCCGTTCGCCGAGCTTTTTATAATGTCGTTGTTGCCGGTGTCTGCTGCCTTTTTTCATCGATGACGAACAGTCGATTCTTTTGTTGGATTAAACGCCAATGGTAAAAAGTATTCGATCGGACCAATAATACGAGAAGGATACGCGTGACACTTTTCTACCCGCGTCGTTTAACGCGACAGCTTAATAGAAAACGTTAATTGTTCGCGGTATCTGTAAACTTCCGAGGGTTCTTCGCGTACTAAATTGCTCCGAGGTTTCAGTGCTTTGAATCCATCACTAGTCATTATGTTCGCCCCGACTGAAACCATCCCTGACGGCACCCCGCAGCAACAGACCGTCGAGAATTATTTATTCATACTCGATCTTCCGCGAGCAACCGCCCTCCCTGCGAGAGGAGAGATCCTCGCTTGGGGTGAAAGTTAGGGGACCCGCGTACATCAAAATCTAGTTGCTCGACACGATCAACGAAACAAAAAATTATGTCGATACGAAACGCCCCGATGTTCGCAACCGCAATTTTTCAACCACGAATAAATCAGTTTTTCCCGCCAAACATTTTCACGGCTCACACAATTAGGCGCTTCATGATATTGACTAAATCGTTGATAAAACAAGTGTATTTGCTCTTAAATGAATTGACAGCGCAACGATAAACGTAATCGATCGGCAGCAAGTTTGGAATTTCGTTGCCGCGACTAAATCTGTTAGGCGCTATCACCCCGACATCGAAAATCCGTGTATTTATTCGTTGCGTCTGATGCGAAAACCCATACGTTTTCCAGTCATCTTTTTCGATCCGATAAATTATAAGTTTGCGCTCGGTAGCGGATTCCTGTCAACTCCTGTGACACGTTTGCCGAACTCGGTGATTGGTCAACGGGGTATCGGATGAAAATTACGTGTCACTCCCGATGTCGGACCTTTTCCGCTTTTTTCCACTTACTTCGGGCGAAGTACTCCTCGTCTTCCAGTCGCTCCCACTGATGTTTCATATTTTTGTATCGCTTACAAGTTGGTTTGCGAGGGTACGAATATTTGAAGTCCTTAGAAGATAAACTGATACGAAGAGATGCCCCGTTAATTGCATCGAGGGGAACGCTCGGTGATAAATCACGACCGATGGCTAGACACTTAATAAAACGATTGTCCGGCTGAAAACTGACAAGCCACCGGTGACTTACCGTGGACAGAACCATAAATTTTGGCAACCGCCATCGTCGCACCGCAAGGTGGCGAATTCCGCAAACATTCCGAGCAAACAAGTAGTATATACCCGCGATAAGTCAGACAAGGGATTTCATCAAAAGCGATCCATCCGAGGTTGGCGCCAATACGAAAACTGTCGGCGTCAGAAGTGGCTGGCGAGCGGGTACGGGTACGAAAGGATGGCTGGGGGCAGGGGGAGGTGGTGACTCGTCTGGCAGGTACTATCGGGCCCGAGGACTGAGCTTTTGCACGGTTAGCGCGATTCGGATGGCGGCGCCGCGAACCACCATTACTCAACTATTCACTCGGTAACGCAATCATACGTCACAAAGGCCTTTCATTTGCAAGCGCATTGTGGAAACCCGGGCGATATTAATTGCCGCGGCTCGTTACCCTCTCCCGGCACCGTGCCCCTCCTCGGGGGTGGCCGAGCCACCCTCCGGAGCCGAAAGCCCTCCACGCGAACCGCCAGGGCCACGGGGCTATTCCCCGTATTACGTATTCCGGTGCCATGCGGCGGCTCTGTCCCGCGTTCCTGCCACCCGACAACCCTCGCTTCCTCTCGTGCCGCGTTTCACCCCCGTCCACCCCTTCTCCGCAGCCGTAGCGCTACGCTCTTTCTAAAGCATTCTTGCGCTTGACAAATTCGTCGTCCGAGGACGACGCGAGCGTGGAACGTGACTGCCTCCTTTCCGCTGTGTTCGCGAATATTAATTTTTTGCGGCGACCGGAGTGACTCGTTCGCGTCCACGGAAACGAGGCTTGTCGCATTTCGAGAATTTAATTAAACAAAAGCTCGCACGGGATCATTCGACTGATCGTTGATACGTTCGCTTGCGAATGACGCGAAGAGTTAATCAATTCGATATTGGAAACCTAAACGCGACCAACGCCGCGATCATAAAAAATATTCTAACCACGATCGAATTCGTTCCGATGAACAATTCCATCCTTCTCTCCCACGAGGCGCGAAGCAATCACGCTTGGAATCTTCTATTTGCATGCAACGCTCCAATCGAGCCACCCGAACAATTTTGGTATCCACGCCGAATTTTTCAATCGCGGCCCCGCGGAACAATTCTCATCCCTCTTCGTTCTGTAATGCGAGCACATGTAACGTTTATTAGAAGCATCGCGTCGCGTCGCGAACGTTCTTCATATCATGTATTCTATTTCCGCGCTGACACCGCCAGTCTCGTTTATGCAAAACTTCTCTCGCCCGAGTCGAGAGTTCCTGAAGCGCACTCGCGTATGCCAAATACAACGACGGAACAATGGGGTAGCTGTGCAAGAACCGTGTTTCGAAGCGTCCTCGAGCGCGTCCCTACCGTCTTTCTCCGCTGCGAATTATCGCGCGCTCGTTCCTGTTTAACTCCAGTCTCGTTGATTTAATCCGTAGAGAAGTCTTCCATGCAATCTCGCGTAACAATCGTATCGAGCCTGTTCAATAATTCTTTGAACGCAAGAGACCAGTGGACGAGGCGGTAAAATCGATTTCTTGCCAGGTTTTCCATTTACCTCCTACGTGCGTAGAGAGATCGGTTTGAAAAGGATCGGTGCGAGTGACAAATACAAACCTGAAGACATTCCTCGAACGGACGGCTATATTGATTAATCCCCGGGCGTTCGGATCGCGAAGACGGTGAAGCGGGGCAGTCACTCACAGGCACATATACAATATGGCCACGATTTTTCACGTCCGCGCTCGGATACGCCGCTTTATCACGCGTGGTCGCCGTAAGAAAAAAGGGAAGACAACAAACGCTCGAAATTGGATTACGCTCCGCCGCGCGTAAGATCGACCGCGTTATTATACATTAGAAATGCGCGTGGTACCGCGCCCGAGTTATTCGCAATCGATTTCTCTGCGCGCTTTATAGGCTACATATAATCGATGCCTTCGATCTCGGTTCGAACCGCCACGCCGCGTCAACGGTGTGATAATTATAACTGTTCGCCGTTTTTAATAGACGCAATAAGCGAAATCACTCTTTTTCCGCGAGTATGCTTCGGAGGAAGCGTGTAATTTTCCCATCGTGCATCAGAGCAACTGTTGCTAATTTAATGCTGGCACGAATTGCGTAACTTCTGCTATTTCCACGATGTGGTTGAAAAAAACGCGTGTACGCCGACGTATTTGTTCCAACATCTGATACTAGTTACTCGCGTGGTGGAAAATCCATACTCGGATTTAAGCGATTAACTATAATTCATGTTTCTTAGTACATTATCGCGATCTTGGAAAAGCAGAAACTCCACGCGGGGAAGCCTTGTCACGATTAATACCTAAAAGCCGTGCGTGTTCGAGTTATCTCGAGTACAGGGCCGCGACGTGTCCCGCTCATATTCTCGGTCCATGTTTACCGTGTCCCGAGCATGTTAGAAACCCATCTCCCATCCGGGATCGGTCGAGCTTATAAGCGTCGCGCGCGACGAATACACCTTGAAAAATTGTCTCGACCAGGGAAAAGCTAGCGCGAGACTCGTTCTTACCCTCGTCGAGTCTGCTCGGTCTCGGAACGACGACAGCTGGTCTACGGGTCAGCCGATTTCGGTGTACGAGCGTGTCTCTCAGACGCGCTGCTGCTTTTCAGACCGAGGGAAAAAAGCCGATCGGTGACGTTTGATGGATCGCGACCAGGACACCCTGGACGAACAGAGAGCCACTCCATGTTTTTCCAAGCCGCGCTCTTCCACCCCGAGAATCCTTACGCGCGCCGGAATGGAGAGAAGAACAAAGACATCAACGCTGATGGATGCCCGAGCACAGTAGTCGTGAGCCGCGCCGAGACCTCTCATTGTCTTTGTCTTTTCGTTCGCATTGTCTCCGTTTCCTCGGTTGATTTTGATCGTAGAGAAGATCGAGAGCCTTCCCGCTCCTCTTCAAGCGGTTTTTCAATTGGCTGCCTAATAATAGCGAATGATGACAAAAATCTTCAATGTAATCTTACGCCATCGATCAGAAATTCAGCGAGTATCTTCGAAATTCTTTGATGTTCCTCGCGAAGTTAAGGCCGCGCTTCCTGCATTATTTTTCATTTCGCGCAGGCACCGTTCTCGGATTACCGCGCCATTAATTACAGAGACCGCGTGTCGTAAAACTTTCGCGGATCTCCTCGCATCGATCAAAACATCCACAAATCATCGTCGACAATTATAGCTCTTTCATAAGCATAAAAGGATTCGCAGAGATTAACTCGGATCGCGTGCGAACACCGATATCTCCGCGCAATCCCGTTTTCGCCACGATTCCACGCCGAGGGAAAAAAGCTTACGCATCCTCGAGATTCGGCGTCCTTCGCGGGATAGGAAGGACTATTAATTACTGTCCGCGATGGCCGGGGCGCCCGGCTAAGGAAAGTAATTATGTGTCGCAGCCCCGCCACTTGGGGCTTAAGACGTACGAGCCGCAACAAACGTAATTTTTTAACGCCTCTTCCGAGCTCCGAGTACGGGGAATATGCCTGACACCTGGCACAACATTCCGAGATCGAGGCTTTAAGGCGATATAAATGATGTTGGAAGTTATAAATATTAAAATTGAGGAACTCTGCCCGTACGGACGTTGCGTAAAGAATAAAGAATGTGTAGTCTCTAATCTCCGAAGGTATGGCGACACATTATTCTTGAGTTTTTAAATATTCACAGCAATGCCGATGTTGGGAACGATAAGTATGTTAAAATTCTAAGCCAGGTGCAATTATTTCTTGGAAGAGTTCGGAATTGTTTCGTTCGAAAGATAGGAGAACGCGGATCGCGGAGCTCGTTCGAAGCATGACAAATGAAATCGGGCTAAAATAACTCAATCGCGAACGTCACGGGCAATGGCTGGCATAATTCCCGGCGTTTGAACGAAGCCGCGAGGCGGGCATTCCCCGGGTCCGTCCTGCTCGTAGCAACTTCATTCCGTGGCCGTGGCCCCGGCGGCCTCTCCTCTCGCCTCTCGCTGATAACACGAATTTAGCCGGGGCACGGGGTTGTTTTGCTCGCGCAGAAAATGGCCTCTTTTCACATTACGCATATTACGTAGCGAGAGCCCTTACCCGGCTATCCGTCGCGGCGGCAAGCCGGTCATCATCATTACGCGGCCGGGAATCGCGATATTATGCTTTATCTTTGGCAGCCAGCGCGCCCTGGTTATAGTGGTTACGTGCGGCCCGCAACGACGATTAAGTATGCAAAGCTCGAATTTGAATAATGAGATCTTAATGATACACTCGTTCGGCGCTCTCGCCGGAACGGCCCGAAAAACTTTCTCGCGGCGCTCCAGAATTGAGTGGTGTCCGGTGACATTTTTGAGTCGAAACGAGTCCATCTAATTCGACTAGCGGTTTTCGCGAAAATTTCATAACTACCATGCGGATCTTCGAAATGGTACACTGAGAATGCGTCGCGAAACGAGTTGCGAGCCACGAAAGCAATTAGCCCCGTGATCCGGCTGACCAAATTCCCGGGGGATCTATCCTAATTGCACAATTTGTTAACGCGGCCCGTTGTTAAACCGTCGGGAAGGACTGGGTGGCGGGGGATCGGCTGGAAATTAAAAAGCATTAATAACGCGGGACCGGGGATCGGTCGAGCGTGTTCTGGTCGAGGTTTCCTCTGTCCGGAAGAAAGACGCGAAGTACGAGGAAGAGGAGGAACGAGGAAGCCAAGTTCCTCGAGGCCTCGGCGAGGGTGAACGCGGACTAGACGTAGCCGTTGGTCGCTACGTAATTTATTTCCCTTCGCTTCCGCGTCGCGGACGTTTCGTACGAAACGTCGGATCGACGGTGGGGTAGCAACACGGCCCGATGAACCTCTATTCCCCTGTCGAACCCAGTCCCCTTTCATACGTCCGCGGCGAGGCATCGCCCTTAGGAGAACCGGTGAAAATTTCGAGAAAGCCGACGCCATCGTATAAATCACCGTTTATCAGCCAACGCGAGGCTCGCAAGAGCGAGCTTCGACGTGAAATCATTTTCAGCCTGGTGACCGTTCCTCACCGCTACGTACAATTACGTATTCCAGACGAAATCTCTTCGTTAGTTTGCAGATGCATGAACTCGCCTAAATATTCACCATGATCGATGAACAATGCCCAATTATTTTTATCTTTTTACCAACAGCATCCATTAAACTATAACTGATATCCACTGACGTCATTATACGTAAACTGCTTCAGAAATAACGAGATTTTAAGTAAAATTCGATAATCGTTACTGGTCCCGGTATACGGTTGATGGACGAGTCGAAGAGACAGCGACAAGGGGTCAACATTTTTCGCCATCCCGGCAGAATACTGCGAAAATTCGTACGGAGTCAGCAGCCCAAGAAATGCCTCTGATAAATCGTACTCGATATTTTTTTACTCTCCCCTCGTTCGTCTTGCGGAAAACGCGTTCCCGCTTCCACCCTCGACCCGATCGCGAGTTTCATGATTTCTTCGGCCGTGCTTCCGGTCCTATTCCCCACGATCTTCTGCGAGAACTTCAAATAAATTTCTAACGCCGTTTCCTCGAATCGGTTTCCGCCAACGAAAAGTGTGCTTCTTGAAATTAAAGATTCAACGCGATCACGGATTATTCTCTTGCGCAATTTCAGCTTTGGAGAGTCAATAGCTATGGAATTTTAATTACCATCTTGAAATGAAATTGCCGGAGTCATTAGATTTGGAAACATCCAATGCTTCCTTGTTTGAATTAGAGAGTAATTTCGAAATTCACCTCGGACCGTGAAAAATGCGTGCAAAGCGGACGTTAAGAGGATCCACGAATTTTCGGCAAGTACCGCGGCGTAATGGCCGGTTCTCGAGCAAATCGAGAAAAAGAAAACAGGAGGAATACCCCGGCAGGGTTACTTTAAAACCAGATACGAGCAACGATTTCAACGAGCAGAGACGAGGAAGAGGAAACTGAAAGGATCTCGGAGAGTCAGTAACCTTGGTGGGATTTATGGCGAAGTCCTTCTCGCTATTCGTGACGCGGGAAACGAAGGTTGTCCTCCGCGATAGAAGAGAATCGGTTCGGATCCCCGGCGAGAACTTTGAAATCCTTTTCGTAACTTAAAAACTGTCCTTGATCCCCGATCACGATCTCGTACAATCGTTTAGCAAACTCTATTGTCACCGTTCTTAAGAAATCGGGTTAAAAGCCCGCTGTAATCTTGTATGCCCATTGTGCTGCAGTGTAGCTGGGTTTCACGCTGCGATCTAGTAGCATCATCGACGTTTAGTCAAAAGCGGTTTGGGGTCCGTTGAACCTCGAAACGAGTTTCCTAAGATAATATTTGAAACACGAAAGAGGAAGTTCCTGGTCGAATCGCATTGCGTTCGAACAGTCGAAACGCATAATAGTGCACGTGGGCCTTTCACCGGATAAGTGGAGCGATTGAGTCGGGCCGATTAAACGTGGCCGTCCGACGCATCGAAATTTGCAATGCGATTAACGCTGGCAGCCCCGAGGCTCGACGTAACGGTACAGGCATCGACTGGAAACGCGCAACATCTTTCTCACACTTTTTTCATCTCATTCGCTCCTTTCTCTCTCGCGAATTTTTTTATTCGAGTTCTCGTAACACGGCGACAATTCTGGACCGGGTGAAATTCGACGAAACGAGAATGATACTTTGATGAAGGGGTCGCGATGGCGGCGGTGGATGCAGGATGTCAGGTGGCGGCGCGCTGCCGGCTCTAATTAAAAAGCCGTGTTGTTGGCATCACACCCGGACGCGTAACCTCTTTTTCCCCGGGTATATATATTTTTTTCTCCCATTTTTGAAATGGCCTCGCGCGTCGCGCGACGCTTACGTAATACCAACAAGCTGTCCCGCTGCCGACACCCCCGTTTTACCGACCACCCCCGCGCCGCTGGTCCAAACGAGCTCTCTCGCGGTGTTAACGTCCACATGTTCGGTGCTTTCACAATAACTCTCTCTCCCTGTGCGCGCGCGCTCGCGGCCGGTCCGGCTCTCGCAATTCAGACACAATAAAAACTCCAGCGAGACAGTTTGGCGGGCAAGTGTGATGAAAGGGCTTTCGCGAAAATTTTTTTCACCCCCGACGCACCACTCTGCCTAGTTCCGTTTTTTTTTTTTTCATGCCCGCGTTGTTTTATTTTCTCTTTTTCGCGGGTTTCCGTTTTTTCGTTTTAATCGCTACGACGTCGTAGTACTTGGTGTCCGACGCAGACGCGCGTATTCGGAGTGATGGACGACGCAGGAATCGTGTCGATGACGAGCTCTGACGGGCCGCTTCTCAGTCCCTTTTTTCTCTACGATTCGTCGAAACCGCGCTCTCTGTACCGCGTCACACGCAAACTTTGATGGATGCGCGCGAAACAATTATCGATATAAAAAATCTTCGATCGAACCAATTATTTATTCCTGTTTCTCGGTACGAATTCTTATGCGGAATACAATTTATTCTTTATCATTTATTCTGCTAAAACTAAACGAGGGGTTTTGCGATACACGCGGAGCATGAGACGGCGTCTAACGATTAGCTAGCAAAAAACGAGAGATTCCCAAGATGGAAGAATCCCGCGCCATGAGAGCGTGACGCATCCCCTGAAGAATCAGGCTCTGCCAATCCGTTGCAACGACCCCTTAAACCGAAACTGAATCGAACGCGCACCGCCACCCCTGCCGGAGCTACAACAGGCAGGGCGCGCGGAGAACCTACTCGTATTATCCACAGTGACAGGATGGCGGAGTTATTAATGGCCGCGACAGTGACAAATGACGAACTGTCGGCGCAAGCAAGACTGATATGGCGGGGTCCTTCGTTCCTCTCTCCTTCCTTCGGCCCGTTCTCTCCCTTTCTAACTAGTCTCTCATCTCCGTTATTCCCTCGTGGTCTTCCCCCCCCCGTACCCTCTTCTCTTTATCCCCTTCCTCGTCCTCGACTCGACCTTCCACTCTACCCGCGTCTCCGTCAACCCTGGACAAACTTATTCGTTCAACGGTCCGAGACGTCTAAACGCGATACACGCATAGACCCGTGTCCTTCGAGCTCCAGTATCAATGATCGCATCGAAATCTCCCACGGAGGGACTCTCCCTTCGCTATCATTGATATTAGGAGTCGGTGAAGCGGAGGGCTTCCGCGGGATTAGAGAGAATCCGAAGTTTGCTCGGAAGGGAGCTGGCTGTTGTTTGTTCTGAGGATGAAAAATTTCGATACGGTCTAAGTGGACAAGTCCGTATCCAACTGACTCTGCTTCGACGTTTCGGTCTCTCGATTCGACTACGCGTTGATCGGTACATAGACGTCCCGCGTACCTTTCCGTCTGCTCCTCGTTCCAGCGAGTGCCTGTTAAAAATGTCCCGGCATTCTTTCACGAATGCGTAGGTATATACGCTCGCCGGAATGCCGGTCCCGCGCGATAAACGGACAGAAGCGCGTGGTGGACAGTCATTTTTCTGGTTTACCACCTGGAAACATGTGTGCCGGCGCTCGTTTATAATCCCGAACTAGAGCCGCGATCGGAACCGATTCGTAAAAAGGTCGACGGAAGAACGGGGCACCGAAATAAAACCGCGTTCCTGTACAAAAATCAAAATAAATATCATTTACAGATTATCCTCGGCGATAACTCATGCGCCGGTTTTGAATAGACGACGGGGGGTCCTCTCGTGCCATCCCCTTCCCTTTCCTCGGCCTCCCTTAGCCCTCGCCGAGCCTCCTTCGAATCCTCTTCCTATCGTTCGGTCGCTGCTTTGTATTCCGCGTCGCTAGCTCGCTTCGCTTCCCTTTCCACCGGCGCTCTTCTCTCAAACTCCGCGTTTCACCCCCTCGCAACACCCGCCGCTGAATTCTTTTCGCCGAAAATCATCCTCTCTTCTTTTTCTCCTTCCTCGGCGCCTTCGTCATCGTCTCCGGGTCTCCGGAAGCCCTCGGGTTTGATCCTTAAGGCGACTTGATCCACCCCCTACCATCCTCCGGCGCACAACTTCTTTGATCCCTGGTCGACCGCTCAACTTCGAAGGATCACCGGCAAGATTTCCCCGCGAAAGAATTCATAACTTTGCCCAGCGACTTAGCCCAGCTCGGGGGATGATCGGAGGTGGTTACGTAGCTCCGAGGGGTTTTCGTCGACCCCGCGCTCGGAGAATAACGCCTAGCAATTTCCGGAATGCTGAATCCGTCCCTTCGTCGGAATGTATGAAAAAATTACGACCTTATCCTCCCGCAATCATTTCCTCGAAAAGGACTTGCAACTGTTCCATTTTAGTTGGCAGGGATTCAAAGTTCAAACTGTGTGGACTTTCCTGTGCCGCATTTTTCAAGGCCTCGAAAGCGTTGATCGACGACTGCTAATCGATCGGGACGAAACAAGGAAAAAGTGTTTCAGGCCAATATCGTTGATCGATAGATTAGGGGACAGGACAAACGCGGAGGAGGGAATTGGAGAAACGAGACGGGAGAGAAGATGAGAGAGACGGAGGAGCAGCACGCGAGCCTGATCTGCTCATGAGCGCGGAAATCCCTCGTGGCAGGCTTGGGGTTCCGAAACATCAACGTGATTGCGTTCCTCCGACGAAGGTATTCCATTACCCGGGAGGGTGAGCCGGTACACCACCCTCATTCCTGTTTCCACCCCCTCGAAGCGTTCGGCCAACTCAAGCATCGACGCGCAAACCGATATCGCTCTACCATCGGCGTCGTTGCGACTACGTCTATAGTTTGGTGAACTCCCGTCAAGAATTAAACATCGGTTCGATCATAGCGAGACTCGATCGAAAATGTGGATTCGGTAAAGTTTCTATAAAACATTTTTTAACAGGTTCTCGTTATGGCGTTGCGGTATTGTAAAAAAAAGCAGCACAGGGTGAGGAATTGAATTAAATTCCACGCATCAAACGAATTAAGGCGAACTTCAACCAGAAATTGATACAGGGACGCCTGTCCTGTTTTCATTAACATTCCACAAATCCAGCGACGAATTAAATTACTTCGGCATCGCCAGGGCTAATGAATGTCGGGGGTATCTGGTATATGTATAACGCCGCACAGGGGTGGCACCGGAAGAGGAATAAGAGGATCCTCGCGCGACTGGAGAATAAGACGGGCGGTTGATAATCGATAGCTCTCGAAAGTTCAGTTCATTCGTTTCTCGAGTCGACCTCGTTGCTGCGAGACAACCTCCGCCATGATTAAATTGCCTCGTGGAAAATGGACATCTCGCGTGCAAGAAACACGGTGTCCTTTGTCTCTGCGCGAGGCTCGAAGCGATTAGATTAATTCTTCGATCGAATATCATTATCACGATTTACATGCCAATCTTTATCAAGGCAAAACGATTATATCGTATATCGTAATATCAATTTCTTGGTGTTTTTTGGCAAGCTAAATTCTGTCGACGATATGCATTCGCGGCGAGAAGGAATGAGAGAGAAAGCAAAGCAAAGCAAAGCGATCGATCAACGATCACTTGGCACCGCATTAACTCGTGCTATCGGCTTCGGCGGTTGCGTTCCCGCGGTCCTTGCGAGCGTTCCGCTTTGCCGAGCTCTTCTATACACGTACGTACGTTCGTACATACGTGTGTTCGCGTGTAGATGATAGGTAAAGCTACGCCGCGCCGCTGTGGCGTCCAGATTCCACGACAGCGGGAGCGGAATGGGAGGTTGGAAGCGGGTAAATGGGGTTTCGCTGGGAGTGACGCGGGGCTAACCGAGCGGAATCACGAGCTCCCAGGAATCGAATCCATGCGTCACCCAGGCCTGCCAACACCATTTGCAGCTACCAACTTCCACGGACCTTAAGTTCCGCCGGCAGACATCGACCGGAAACTGCTCCCCCACGGTTCGGATTAAAGATCGCTAACTTCCTCTCTCCCTCTCCCCCTACGTTCCACGAAGAGAATCCGTCGACTGGATGCCCTCGAAGCAAGTGTATCGCCTTTTCATAAAAGCGACGGACAAGCGCGACGCAAGATTCGTTTTACGTTCAGAATTTTAGTCCGCTATCCGGCGATTCTGCCGTTCATCGTTTCAAATTGAATTCCATTAACCGGGAACGATACGATCGACGGTTGCTTGGGCGTCGACAAATGGCACGCGGACTGCTGCTATCGTAACGTTCGCGCCTAATGAGATGCCATATCTCTAATCACTCTTTCTAATTAACATTCAAGGTTTTCGGTCGAGAACTCCATTTTAAACAAGTCTTCGGTACCGCTACCACTCTCGAATCATTGGGATAAGATTTCGATGCACTTGCCACGTTACTAACGCGATCCATTATTCTAATTCATCAATAGATGAATGATAAACAGTCGTGAAATTAATATAAACGACAAAACGTTTGGAAAATCTGGCACACGCACGATGAGCTCCAGGCGAGATCAACGATGGGATCGATGAAAAAGGAGAGAACAGGTTTCTCGGCAGGTAGCGGATTAATGGTCGCTTCTCGTTGCGAAACGGGACGATCGGGACAATTTGGGAGGGCGTGGAGAACCGGGCTGAATTCCACGAAGAGGACGATGGCGGGAACAACGATTCCACGCGAAACTCCCGGGCCGTACCTAAGCAACGTTCTCGTCCACGCGCCGCGCGCGTAAATGATGGCGCCCAACATTATCTATTGTGCGCCCATTCCATTTAATATTGTATTCCATAACGCAAACAAAGGTAAAATGCGAATTAATGTACTCGATTTATCACGCTTTTGTTGCGCGCTGGGACGCGAGCGAGCGAGCGACCGAGCCGGAGCTTCGTCTTTCTCCCCTCGGCCCACCGCGCAACCCCTTCATCGCCCACCCCCTTTCACCGTTGGATGCGATGCGCCACTTCGCGGGCTTCGACACCAACCCAGGGAATATTCTTTTCCTCTTGCGTGCTCTCGACGTATTTTTCTCTCGAAATCTCGCCTCCTTCGCCCTCTCATTCGTCCCGTTCCCTCTCCGCGTTCGTTCGAAACCTCTTTCGACGCCGTTGCAGCGAGGTTGTATCGTTCCCAAGGACGTTACCTCGTTCCGTGAACATTTAAAGCGTTTGCAACGTGAATCAGGGTTCTTTCGGTATTGTGAGAAATCCTCAATGGATCCTTTATAACTGAACAAAAGCAGCGGAAAGAATTTGGAAAATAAAATAATATCGTACGAAGCGGTAACGTTCTATGTTCCTTTCGCATTTCACAGCCGACGATCGCTAATGAAGATCGTGCAATATGAGAGGCGAGCGTAATAATTCAAGCTGGGCACCAGGAGCACTCATAAATGACTAAACGGACAAGAGGATGATCGCACGCGAAAGAAAATAAATATCGAGGGTCCCGATTTTGGGAACGTATCAAATGAATATCACGGCTTATAAATATGATATTTAAAGCGCAGTTCCGGTTTCGTTCAGTTCGGTAATTACGCGGATGAGAAAAATAGCAAGAGAAAAATCGTGACACAGATGTAGTCGCGAGAAACTTTTCCACGCCGAACTTTCCAACGAAGGTATCCCGGGGAGTTGGTCGCATTCATCATTGTTCTTGCCAACGAGCCGACGACCTTCTTCCACTTCTTTTTCCGTTCCCTCACCCTTCTCGCCCTTCGATTTCTTTTGATACGCGCGACGTCACCCCGTAAATTTGGAAATGCACGAAACGCGTTTCGCGGCGAAGATTCCAACGACGGCGACACGCTTAACCGCGTCCCGGGCAAAAAGACACCGGGTCCACGAAATTCTGCTTTAACTTCGATCACGGACAACAGTCTGTTCGGAAAAGAAAACTAAAAATCCCCGGTGATCTTTATTGGCGACCTTTTATTTCCGTCGCCGGATTGGAAACGAAAGGAATGAAATATTTTCTTGGCGAAGTGAAGCCAAGAAAAACTTCGTCCAAAAAATCAGTTCCGATTATATCGAGTTTGTGGAGAATTCAGTAGATTTCATTCCAATATAAGGAATTGTTAACTGCAATACTACTTGTGGATTAAATATTTTAAACCCGATGTCCGACGTAAAAAATAGCGACAAATTTCGTAAAAACCGGAACGCGTTTGGCCTGGACGCGGCACTCGAAAACACGGAAATGACGTCGGGGGTTGACGAGGCGAGGGGGGTGGCGATTGGCCGAAGCGGGCGAGCGGAAACGAGCGAGAAGAGTGGCTGGTGACAAACGGCACCGCGCATCGCGAACACTGAATAAAACAAATGAGAACGGAACAAAGCTGACAGTGGCGGCCGAACGGAACGTACGTACAAACGCGGGATCCGAGGGTGAAAGTGGGCGAGGCCTCCGGGCCAAGGGGTAGTTCGGCTAATGCGCGATGATTAAACTAACGGCTGCCACCGATCACTCTGCCACGAAAACCCCCTCGGTTCAGCATTGTTTTTCTCTCTTTTTAAATTTACCTTCTTAAGTTTCCGAACAAAATCCTTGACACGATCGCCTGCGTCCTTCATGGTCGTCCCTTCCATCTTCCTGGACGTTCATTTCTACAAACAGAATTATATCGTGGATGCAGAATTATTTGAGAATTTCATTGTCGACCGCATTTTA
>NW_017180156.1:446196-457054 GCF_001652005.2 Ceratina calcarata
GGCATATATAAGGCCATTTTGTAGGGGACGACGAGACCTACAATTTCTGTATAAAAATTCTTTACTAGCATTAATATTTAACGAGTTATTGACGAAAAACGAAAAAACAGTTTTTTGCAAATTACTCGTAAACTATTGACGCTAGCGAAGAATTTTTATACGGAAATTGTAGATCTCGTCGTCCTCTACAAGAAAGATTGTATGCAATTTTTCCGTATGTCCAACGGTTTGGGAGTTATTGGCCAAAAACGAAAATTTGAAAGAAATTGAAGGGGTACCCCTTGGAAAAATGTCGGAAAAATCGAAAATTTTTTTTCATCGTTTATTATTAGCAATGTTCTTCCGACGTCTGATTTCTTTTTAAAAAATGCGTTTCTAAAGTGCATAAACTTTTGGGATTGACTGTATAGCCAATACATCCTTAAATCCAGAGGATCGATTGTCCCGTTTTATCATCGACAAAAAGTTTAACGCAAAATTAATACGGTTCGAGACTCGATTGAATTATCCGCAATGCGGAACGCATGAACGCGAGGGCAAACAGAAAGTAGAATAAAATAATCATACCGTTGATTCATAATCGCGGGAGCGGCGGAATAACCGAGCGTCAACCATAACCTGTTAATACCGCGCGCGAAAATTTATTTATGGAGTACATTTGTTATCGGGTGGGGCGCGTGAAAATTCCTGCGTGCGTCGAGTGCCTCTGGTGTGCCTTCGGACCGGGACGAACGCAATTGTTTACTTGATAAAAACGATATATTCATCGCGACAGGATCCACGCGAACGGGTGAACAAACGAAATATAATCCGTCGGGCAAACAAGCCCGACGCAAAAATCTCGCGACGGGATATATTCAGTTCGATCCAGACCCGCGATTAAACAATTTCGATCGGCTATAAGTCTGCGTTAATTTTCGGACACCGAATCCGCTAATTTATGTACACGGTTCCGTCTTGTTTGCAGTCCCGAGAAAAATCAACGCGCCGTCGCGTTACTCTTCGCGAAATTGACGCTAATTACCGATTCGCTGAACCGGGAAAATTTATTTCACCGGACAAATTAATTAGGCGGGGGTACTCTGCCGCTTTTAACGGCCGCTTCGGTTCATTTCTCTTCGAGACGAATTACACCGAAGCCGGAGAACGGCCGACTACCTCGCGACAGGTGAAGCGTATCAAGATGGCCGAACAGAAGCTTCATCGACGCGAACGTAACGGCCTGAGAACTTAACGAACCGCGACCGACCGGTTATTCCGATTATATTAGATTATAAAGCTCGATAAGAGTCGTTATCCGTCGCGATCGGTGTTGGCAATTGATAATCGATCTGTTTGAGGTGAACCATCAAAACAAGCATCTTCGATTGATTGATAATACTTTTTTCATAAATTATCGACAGTTTCGTGACGAGGGCAGTTTCGGTAATGGATGCGGGCGTCACAATAACGTGTTGTGTTTCACAACAAGGAAGGCGTACCACGGTGGTTGCGGTTACCATCAGCATCGGGTACCGAAACACAAAGACTATGGTGGAATCATCAATCAAATCGTATCAATGAGCCCTTTGTGGGAGGCCGATTTGGCTACTTATTCATTTATCATTATTAGAGGCGCTGTGAAACCTCCCACCTTCCATCGCTCTCCAACGATTCTCACCTTCATTCATCACACGGCTAACTCGTACAAATTGTTTCATTTCGCCTTATCAACCGTTTCCGATTGCCGAGCGATCCTAGACGCAATTTTTATGAGATATGGAATCTACGAAATTGAATTTACAAAATCACTCGCACACACACACACAGATAAGATAATATTCAAATTAATTCCACGGCGTTTCGACGTGGCCAAAATTTTCGAGTCGAATCTGCTGTAAGCTCGATAAAAATGTGCATATATTCAGCGAGCCACGGGAATTATGCGTCGGTCTGCCGCGCGCGCGGTTTCGCGTGTCTTCACGAATTAAGCCGAACGCGTCGCTGGTAACGGCGCGAAAATTATCTGTCTACCCGAGAAACACGCAATTTTTCCCGCCTGAGAGCGCGGCACGCAATTTTTCCGCCAGCACCGAACGAGGATTTCGACGCCCGTCCGACATCAATTGGACGCTTCCTTTTCTCATCCGTTTTCGTTATTATCGCCGTTCTCTCATTGCCATGTTCGCTATCGATTATTCATTTGAAATTAATAGAACGTAAGGAAATTCTCGAATAATTAAGAACAGTAATGGATATTATGTAGGCATCGAAGTTTTATTAGGTATGGAAGAGGAACTTGTTGGATCGTATTAAAAATTCGTTGAGAACTCGTTTCGGGAGACGTGAGATTGCAAGCGACGCATCACGCGAAAATGGCCCCTGAGGATGTTATTAATTATGCGCCTCTCGACTCTGTAATTTCTTGCCTTATTATACTGCTTGTTATCTATGCGAAGCGAATAGCTTCCGCAAATACAGGAACATCCGCGCGGCCTTGAAAGGATCCTCGAATCCTTTATTACAGAATCTTCGTTAATTGCCTCAATAAAAAAAATTCCTATCGACTTCACTGTTTGGTTTATGACAAACGAACCAGAAGCTCGTGGACACCGGGTTCAGTAATTGTCGAAGGATCGTCGGAGGAAACGTGCAACCGAAGAAGAGTGCAGGGTTTCGCGTGAAATTCTATTGCTGGCCACATCCGCAAACCTTCTTTTCGGTTGGCATCCTCCGTGTCGATCTTGTAACAGACTTCCGAAGGTGTACGGCATTCATCGTAACTGAAGCAGATCGAATCGGTCGCGATCGGATTTTACGGCGACCGCAGGGTGCCACGACGCTGTTTATTCTTACTCTGCTCTCTTTTCGTCGACCGAGAGCACGCAGCTCGGGAACAACGAAAGTTCGCCTCTAGTTTCGACGGGCCTGAGAAGGGTTCCAAGGGGTTGCCAGGGTTATGCAAAATCTGGACGCATACCTGGACCTACTTTAAACGACCGGGACAGCAACGAGGTCACTTATCTGTACCGTTTTCCGCTCGGACGTTCACCGATCTGCTTTGATTTACTGCCACCGCACCCGGGCTTGCGTCAAAGGCTTGGCCACGCTCTGAAAAGCCTTTCGACGCGCACGCAGCGAGCCGCAAGGTCGCAGTTCGGACTCGTTCGTCCTTAGACTTACGGGTATAGCGATTCTCTTCGTGGTGAGAAACAGGATCGAGAGCGAGAAAAATTGTATGCGAGGGAACATGTGACCAGGAACGTTTGAATGAATTACATGTTTGGAGATGTGACGACAGTTGGCCACGGCTGACAATAGCCAGCGACCATACGACTTCTGGAAGATATTCCGTCTTGTCAATGCGGCGACTTCCGTCGAATTTATTTTAAGCGCGTTTCGAAGGTTTGGAAAAATGTCGCGCTTGACAGACGCCTTCAAGGGGCGTTGCCGTAATTTCTCTGTTGAACGATCGGTACAAGGAAGAAGATTCTCAAGAACGAGAAGATAGTTATCTTATCTTCGGTTCAGTGGGCTAAAAGGTTAAATTTAAAAAAATGTTCGTGAAGCCTATCACGAGATTAAGATTTTACTCTGAAATATATGCTACTGATAACACGTTCCAAGCGAGAAAACTTCGTTGCACCAAGACGGCGATGGTAAAATTGTTATATGAATAAATGTAAAGTTGGAGTTACATGAAAGGTACAAACGAGTGCGTATCATACGCAATAAAGGCCTCGCATTATTTCGGAAGATTAATAACGAATAAACTGTGAAAATTCTCGGAGGCGCCAGCTGAGGAACTTCGCAATCGCTCACAGGAATGAAGACGTATGACTGTATCAGGCATATGAATGTCACTCCGGACGAGTGCAGCGCGTAATCAAAGGATTATTAAAAACAATCAACAGTCATTTTCTCAAGGAACTTCAATTAAATTTGCCGACACGGAGAGAAATCCATCGCGAACGATGAGTACGGCTTCGCAAGAGTCATTTAAATTAGACACAGGTTTCACCTGTCGAAGAGCACCCTTTCCACAGAGAGAACTGAAGAAGAGAGGAGAGAGAAACGGATCCGTTCACGGTTTGATTTACTGGCCCGGACACGACCCAAAGGCTTGACCGCCCGCAATATTCGTTTTGAATAAGCAAATTGCGAAATTCAAGGCCGGCCTCACTGAAGGGTTCCGGTCCGACTGCGGAGAGAAAATCTCTGGTTACCTGGTTCAGTTCTACGCAAAATTCCTCCAAGATCGGACGCACCTCTCGCGAATCGCGTTTTCCCATTCCCGTCGGAGTTTTTCTCTTTTCCGTGGCACGCGAATCGATTCGATCGCGGATTGAAGTCGCGCGACGGTGCGTACGAGTGTCGGACGTGATTTACGACAGCGCGCCTGGTTCCATCCTTTCCCTCGGTGGCGACGTCGAGCAAAATGAGGTAAACGAATGAGATAGCACGATAACGTGCCTCTGACATTTGATCGGCGTTGTATCTTGAATTAATTTTAACGCGTCGCTGGGCTTTTACCCAGCCAGCCTTTCACCCTGTATTTACGACTATCGATTGGTTCAGACCTGTGGGAAGTTGCGGCCAAAATGGTGGAACAACCAGGATCGAAAATAATTGAAGTCTTTTGTGAAGTTTAAGTTACAAGCTGTCAAAACACTTCAGGGATTACTAAGAACTCGATTAGGACAGTGTCATAAAAATTCAAAAGGCGATGTAACAGAAATTGACGAGTAGATTTTTAAATGTGACAAGAGTTGGCTGACGGAACGAACATTCGTCAAGTGAAACCTCAGTTTCGGAATCCATCAGCATACGTCAAAATGGCGCGGCACGCCGCATTTTCGGTAGAGACAGGGTAGCGATTAGAATTCGGGACGGCGTTAGGTATATCGGGGGCGATATATCGATAATGGGCCGCGATATCCGCGCGCATGATGTACGAGAAGTAATATTTTCGCGCGCGTCGCGATATATCTGCCGGGCAGCGGACAGCGGCCCTCGCCGATGCGACCGCCGCCGCCGCCACCACGCGCGATATCGGTCTATCGAAAATATTTTTTTGAAATTCTCACCGATGATAACGCGACCCGCCGCGTCCACTTCCGGTCCCGACCTCGTCAACTTTCAGCCTCCCACCGTCGACGCGTATTATTAAATATCGTCGACAAAATTCGTGAAACGATCACGTAGTTCTCTTACAATCTCGAAGCAAGAGAGCAACCAAAGGGTCCGCGTGAAAAAGAGGCAATTAAAAGGCGGCCTCGTTCTTGGGCCTCGTTCTCCATAACCCGGCAACCGATTCCTCGCAACATGGAATTCATCTGTCGGCTCTTTTTACGCCACTTCATCCCTTTTTTCTCTCTTCCTGCTCGGTTCCCGAACGCATCTACCGCGAGAGAACCTGAGGACCGTTTTATCGCGAACAAGTTCACCAGTTTGGTTCTTCACTTTGGCTCCGGGCGTTCTACTCGTACCTACTCGGTCGACAACGATGCGATAGCGGCGATAGTCATACTTATAATTAGAGGAGCCAACCCGAAATGATTTACGAGGCACACGCGGTACCTACACGCTGGCTCTCGCGACTCGTGAATGCGAGCAGGTACTCCCCTAACGCGTTACCTTCGAAGTTTTCGCGAGGTGGCCCGCCGCTCGATTAATAATTATCGTCGACCACCTTGCGCGCCGCGACGAATAATAAAATTAACTTGCGAGCTTTTAACCGATCAGCGGCGACGCGGGCCTCGTGCGTGTCGATAAATCTCGATCGAAAAGCCTTCCGTTTCGTCTACAACACTATCAACCATACCGTCGCAACGTTTTTCATCATCCTCCGGTATACAGATCTTTAAAATGCCGCTTCCATTAATTTATAAAACCTGTTACCTAACTTCGTTTCGTCGCAGCGATTTAATTATCTTCCAGAGGAGCGTGTCGCGTTCTGATATGGATGCTCGAGACCGTCGGCCGTCGGTACACGGCGCAACTGGAAAGCCGCTCGCTCTCTTCCTCTTTTTATTCGAAAACAATTACGATACACCTAATTACTTTATTTTATTTTGTAGCCGGTGATTTTTCATCGGAGCTTCGGCGAATTTAAATATCATTTACGGGGCAACAACAAATTGCTTTCAAGGTTTCTGAATAACTTCCATTCTTTCGAGCTGGAATTAATTAATAACCGCTGGGAGATATCGTAATTTATTATATCGGTTCCCCGTGATGCTGCGTTCATTTACATTAGAAAATCGTGCAAAGTGCGAATATCGCGTTGAACCGCGTGACGCATAATCGAATAAGAAGAGTAAGATATTTATTTGGAAATTAAAAATTAGGAGGTGCACGGTGGTAATCGGTCCGGAGCTTAATTACCGAGTAAATTTACAACCGAAAATTAATCCAGCGAACAAACCGAACTCCGACGCGCATAAAACGGAATTATTTACGATCGCATATTGAATTTGTACCTATCCGATCTGTATGGGAAAACAACAAATTACGACTAAGCTTCGAAGACTTCTATTTATTCAGTCGAGTTACAAATCAAAAGCGAGGCGACTCTCTCCATTCTGAATTACGATGTTTCCATAAATTTTGCGGTACCTTAAGCTTCACCCAATTTATGTAGCTCTTCCTTTCTCTCTAAAGGAAAATGTTTGAATATTTGAATATTTATACAGCCTGTTAATACAATATTATTTGCGTCATATAAGTGTCGCGTTTCAACAAGAATAAGTAATTATCAAAAAAACTGCACGCGTTTTCATAGAGATAAAGGAGAAACTGGTCGTAGATTGGACTCGAGGAGCACAAGTCCAAGGCGGTTAGGGCAACGTGATGGCGACGGCCGTCGGAACATGGCGGTTGAGAGCCGAGACCGGCTCGTAGGCCTCGTTACAGGATTCCTCGCTGAGATCCTACTCGGGATTTGAAAAATCGTCGCGTTTCAACGGTCACGGCTCGTTAGAATATCGCTTGACAGTCGGCAACGACGAGCACGATGCCCGGCGTCGAAGTACGCTTCTATTAATAAGCCCGTTCGCGATCCACTCGCATCTCGCGCGAACCAGTAACCCGCGTACACGTATGCGTTACGTATTTTTGACGCACTTTCGAGCGTATCCCGGTCGCTCGCGATTTAACCACTCGAGAATTAATTGTCCCGACAACGCGATGTCGCACGGACGAACGCGTTCTCGTTATTTTTCAACGGATAATCGTGCCAGAATCTTGACCACGCTTCTCCGGTTACGTTCGAACAGTTGGCATCGATCAGAGAAACGATTCTTCCACATTTTGGGCAACTTCGTGAATTCCGTGAATTCTGATTTAGACGAATGGTCCATGCTCTAAGTTTCAAACTGATTAAGCGTAGAAACAGGTATTAGAATGTTGCGTATGCTCATTGAAGCGACGCTGGATTTTTGGTTTTACTTTGCTTCTTATGCAGACGTTCGAATAAACGTTACATCGTTTCGCTGTTATTAAATTCGAGAGAAAAAGCAGCGGACGGTGGATCGATCGTAGCGGCGTACTTATAGAAATGGACAGATAGTATCCGGACGACCTTCTGTGCTCGCAGAACGCTTCTCGTCATTTCTCAATTCGCTTTAATGGAAAGTTAAACGGATCGGATAAGAACGGATAAACGGTAAACGTTGTTGCGAGATCGAAGCTATTAATATGCGTTCAAAAACGAGAAACTGTTCTCTTTTTCTGATTAGAAATAAATCCTCGTAGTTAATATACCAGAAGAGTTCTATGTATCTTTCTTCTAACTTCAGTATTTAATGAGTTAAGTATCATTAATGGGTACTGACAACTAGAGCTACAACTTTTGTCTGAAACTTGTGAATCCTATGTGATTGCAAAGTGAATAAAAGATTTATGTATAACGGGAAATGGTATAAGAATTGGCTATCTGATCGCAGAACGGGATTGGTGAAACGGGCGAATCTGAAACGGGCGAATCTTGAGAAAAGAATATTCAATTAACGGGGAACGCTGTTACGAGAAGATGGGCGGGATTCAATTCGTGACGGGACGGAGGCGGCCATTTTTCATCGAGCCGGCTGCAAAAGGTTCAAGTTTGCCGGAAGTTCGATCAAAAGCACGTCCGTCGGGCGGGAGACAACGTCCCTCGTTCGCTACAGTTAGAAATGCCTCGACATTTGTTTCAGTCGCGCCGAATTCGTTCATGTCTTGCGCGAGACCGGGTTTCCGTCGTCGTTGAAGAAAAACGAAAATTCATATATGAGATTCCGAGGGAAAATGATCGTGGCAACAAAAGTAGTGGATAGATCTTGGCAGCGAAATAATCATGGGAGCAAAACTGACAGACGCGACTCGTTAAACGAATTTAAAAATCGATTTTGCGCGGCCGCTGCGCAATGTATCGCCCACCGACGTTCAATTGTTCGACGCAATAATCTCGAGTGACATCGTTCGCGAGTCCGGCCGCAATTTGTACTCCCGTACTACCGATACAATGCTCAATCACGCGAAAGCGCGGTTGCGTAAGCGCGCGAGAGGCACGGACGTGTGTACCGTCGGATTTCGAGAAGGCGATCGCGAGAACAAAAGTTGCCTGCGAGCTCGTTAGTCGTTAGTCACACGGCTGGCAGGTCGAGCGGCTTGAAAAATTGCTAAAGAAGACGGCGACGGGACGCGGTGGCTGATTCTACGATACTGACGCGAGGAGAAGCGTCGATGAAAAAATTTACCAGTCTATAAAATACCCGGCGATTAATCTTCTCGTCGACCGTCAAAACAAGGAGTTACCGAATCTCGCGCAAAAAATTAGCTTGAAAAACGACGAGCCCTTTTGTAAAATACACAAAGAATGCGTAATTAATCATCCCCTCTGTCCGAAGAATATCGTTTGAACCGCGGCCAAATTTCAATCCGCGGAAAAGTACGGTTTTCCGTTCTGGAAAATGATAACCTGGTTTGCTGAAAGCTCTCGCAGATTTTCGCGCGGTGTTATCGACGTTTATTTCCATCCGTCATCGGCGTCGATGCCGAGGGTGGGAAAAAAAAACTATGGAACAGAAGAGAAACAGACGAATCGGCACGGGATGGTGGAGACGGGACCCGAGACGGATAAAGAGAGCGGAGAGTCGGAAAGAACACAGAGAGAGAGAAACGTTCGCATCTTGCTGCCTTTATAAATGCTTCTACATTTATTAAGGCTACTCCCCGGAGCCTGGACGTACCACTGTACGTATATTTCGAAATGAATGCCTCGTGACGTGGCACCGCGACGCTGTCGTCGGGGCGCGCGAGCTCCACGAAAAGTGAAATATTCCCCGTCGTATTTTCACATGCACCGCGGCCGCGACGAATGGCGTCCCTGCGTCTGACGGCTCTCTCTGTGCTTCGGCAGCAGCGTGGCGAACCAAGCGGGGAGAGAACCAAAAAGCCAATGAAATAATAATAAATATGTAGGCACGCGCATAATACACTTGTTTCTGCGTGTATGTGTTTACGTATGTCAATGTACAACTTGGCGAAAACTTGGTCCCCGCCGGTCGATCAAGAACACGACGCGGAGAAAATGAAAGAACGAATTTATTTGGACCAGAAACGCCGCTACCGTTTTTCGATATGATTCATATCGCTCAGTCGTAGGAAAACGAGGAACGAAATTTTCTTTCGCTGCCTGAGATATTTTTATTTGTATCATTATAAACGCGTCTTCCGTCGATTTAAATTGCTGCAAGATCGGCCGGGTAGTTCAGTGATATCGGTTGTTTCCCGTCAACGTTAGCCCGGGAATCAACGTTGAATTATTAAACGCGTCCCGCATGTTTCACGGTTCACTTTTCTTCGGGACTTCTGCACACCGTTTCGCAGCACAATGCGCCAGTAATTTTATATAACCGGTTAAATGACTCTTGGCAAGGAAGTGATTTGTCGCACGATATTTTATTTCAGATAATCATCCTCCGTGTGTCGGACGTGGGCCGTCCGGCCGCGACAATGTGCGCACGGATTGATTAATGGCCGTCTCTTCGCCGCGGAATAAAAGTTGAACGGGAGAAAGGGTAAAGAAACGGAGGACAGAGAGAGAGCGTCTTAAATCGGTACACCCTCGCCTCGTTTTTCGAAATCTTGTTAGTCGAAACGCTCGTCCCGTCGTCGATCATCCCGTTGCGGTATAAAAAGGATAATAAAAACCCGGTGGCGAACGTTATTGTCTCATGATCCAGTGAATGATTTACGAAGTTCGTTTCGCGGTATTTTCTGCAGTAACACAGACGTCTTGCGCGTCAGACTCGTTGTTGGAATAATAGATCTCCGGTTGACAAATCTTCTGTCGCCACGATGAAGATATTCCCGAGTTTCGTTCACGCGTGAATAACAGCGCCTTGCAGCAGTTTTTCTTATTCCGTGGATTAAAATTGGCCGCGTCGCCGAATGCCAGTTTCTGTATTCTGTCAGCAGTTTCAACGTTAAAATTGTTACAAAAGATCCGCCCAAGGATTATGAGAAACAGCGGTGTGTCACACCCTCGCAAACGACGTGGCTTTATTCTACGCTCGGCTCGATAAAGATGTTTACAGATAACTTTCCATAGACGTATCGGTCATCCTTTAACGCCCAAGCGTCGAGATCATCTCTACGGTATCGGCCTGCGATATTTCTCAAGGCGAAAGGGCGAGGGTAACCCTTCGCTTCAAACGAACTACGATTCGAATAACATGCTGGCGAGAGAACTCAATCGATGAACAATATTCAAGAGAAATCTTCTACGCTTTTTATTATAGAGAGTCAGGCAATGTTTCCACTTATTTGAAAGTGCATCGCTCAACGTGGTATGCAATACGTTTTACTAAATTAAGGATGTATTGGCTATACAGTC
>NW_017180156.1:457429-507096 GCF_001652005.2 Ceratina calcarata
TAAGTATCGACGCTGACGAAAATTTTTTTTTTTTTCAAAATTGCGAAGAATGTTTCGAATAAAAGTTGTTTTCCTTCTAACTTCGATATTTAATGAGTTACATATGGTTGTTTGGCATTTTATTGATGTTGACAAAATCCGACCATCCCAGCATCGAAACAGCGAACTTTTGAAAAAAAAATTTCGTTTTTTGTCAATAACTCCCGAACGGATGGACGTAGGGGGGCATGTATGGGACCATTTTATAGAGGACGACGAAATCTACAATTTCTGTATAAAAATTCTTTGCTAGCATTAATATTTAACGAGTTATTGACGAAAAACGAAAAAACAATTTTTTGCGAATTACTCGTAAACTATTGAAGCTAGCGAAGAATTTTTATACGAAAATTGTAGATCTCGTCGTCCTCTACAAGAAAGATTGTATGCAATTTTTCCGTATGTCCAACGGTTTGGGAGTTATTGGCCAAAAACGAAAATTTGGAAGAAATTGAAGGGGTACCCCTTGGAAAAATCTCGGAAAAATCGCAAATTTTTTTTTGTTGTTTATTATCAGCAATGTTCTTCCGACGTCTGATTTCTATTTAAAAAATGCGTTTCTAAAGTGCATAAACTTTTGGGATTGACTGTATAGCCAATACATCCTTAAATTCGACTGGCGATAAATGAACAGCGGAAACAAATTATTTGTCAAAGACCATACGAAGTCAGAAGTAATCGTCTTATGACGTGCGCGGTTCGCGAAGGCGATCGCCGATCAAAACGGAACAGCTGTACCTGAACCGGCAATTTGCAACGGGGAGAGTTAAATGAGAGAAAATTGCAAGATATTGTAGGTCGTACACACGATCGGCAATTTTTTTCGCACACGATCCAAGTTTTCGTTACAATGTATGCTACTGCACACCTTGAAATTTGCATACCAAACAAGTATCGCGAGTAGCAATCGGAAACCACGGCGTCCGTCCCTCTTCGACTTTTGTTACCGTAGATACGTGCCGATTCGCAATAATTTCTTCCATTTCGAGTAATGAAACGTCGTTTAGGATAATGGTATCCTTCGGAATGGGATGCTCCGCAAATGTTCACGGCGCAGCCGAAGAGACCTCGTGATTATTCGCGTTAATAAATACTCCGCCACCATCAGAAGAGACTCGTCGACCCGGCATTACTCCGAAACACTTTAGGCGAAGAACTACTGTCTAGCGCGTTCAACAAAGTAAACTGTGGCAGATTCGTTAACGACTCAATCTTCTTGCACGCGATTCGGTAAAGTGCACGGTTTCCAATCGCTCTGCGTTGACCTGGCGATTACGTAACACGTATTGCCGAGGGAGAAAGGGGAGCGCGGGAGAAAAGCTCCAAGGGGCGCAATTAGCGAGGTAGAAAGCGTGGCGTGGCTCTCTCGAAGAAATTGGCCCGGCGCGCGGCGAGACGGGAAACGAAATTGCATTTTGCAACACGTAAAATAACGCTGCGCTTTCGAAACGGTGTCCGGGTGCCCACGATGCGATGGAACGAGCGAGGGGGCCCCTCGTTTCAAGCTTCGGGCGGTCGTCGTTCTTGCGAGTAAACGAGAAACAAAACGCGGACTGGAATATGGAACGTCGGCCATGGCTGCGGGCCTCCGGTCGCTGGGACCAGTTTGCCAGGGAAACTTAAGAGCCAGAGGTCTCTATTTCATGTGTATTTAAACGCCAGTGTGTACACAGCGAGAATCGAATGCTATAATTCATTCTTTATGCATTCCGAGAGCTGTACGAGAAATAATATAATATTAGGTAAGCATTGCGGCACTCGCGAATGCGTATTTTAATACACGGTTTCATAATAGATATACGCTTTTGATACATATTTCAAGACTGATCTTGGCAAGATTTCCCGCGGAAGATGCACGCGCAGCCGTCATCAGCGTCGTCCTTTAATCTCCGTTGCGCGGCGCGGCGTACCGTATCCCGCCGCCTTACTTTCTTATTTAAATGTAGGTATTATTAGCCGAGATTATTATAAGCATCGTAAGGAGGGCATTAAGCCGATCGCGAGCTATTACCTGCGCGGCTTACAGGTATACGTATTTGGAATACTTTATATCGAGCGTAATTTCCGGTTTCGCGCACACGCCTCGGCGTAAAATGTGCGCGCGCCTCTGCCTGCAGCTTTTCCGACCGAGAAATACGCGAGCCTTATCGTAACGTGTTTCACCGTATTTTTTAACGAGCCACGCGAAGCGTTTAATTACTTGTTGATAACGGAGGAAACCGTGGAAAAACCAAGAGTCGAAACGTATTCGAAGAACTGACGTCTCTGTGGGTAATTTGTCGCGAGATTTCGATCACGGTATGCGTTCCAAATATCGTGGAAGATTCTACGGAATATTTTATAAAATTCTTTTAGGCATCTCGAAATGTTGGCACACTTTTTCTCACATTAATCACGCAATAATGTACGGATTTGAATGGAGAAACGCCGAGAAACGTTCAAAGCTTTTTAAGCATTCGTATCTCGATGTCGTCGTCAAGGACGTGATACAGAGCTCGATGGCTGCCTCGTGTCCGATCTTCGGTCAAACCTTCGAGACCTAGCGAAGGGGCGAAGCGGGGAAGAAGGAGATGGATAATCCATCGTGGCGGCGATGAATCATGGGAGAGAGAGAGAGTACGTGTGTGTGCCAGGGATGCCGAAGAAGCGACCGGACGCGAGCGAGAGAGCCGGGAAACCGTGGAGAGAAAGGGATAAACGTCAGCTAGAAAGATCGAGTGTAACTAGAGGGTGCCGTCAGAAATTCTTACGTGGAATAGGAGAGACGGGGAGAAAGGGACAAGAAGGAACGATGGATGGCTCGATAGAGCGAGGCGAAGAAAACAGAGGGAGGCAGTCTCTCGTGCGAGAGAAAACTCGGTGAGAGAACCGAAAAGCAAGAGCGTAATGGAAGGAGCCAGGCCTCCGGAAGTTCACTCGTCGCCCGCTTTCCCCCATTTTTCGACGAAACGTAAAACAACCCCGATACGGGTTTTTCCTTCCATACTGACGATTTGCGTGAATGATCCGGAGTTAATTAACTTTCACGAACGACGGATAATTTTGCGTTGAAATTCTTCCGCGTAACGTTCTTTGATCACGTCATTTATTATGAAGTAGATAATCTATTGTAAAATTTAACGAACGAACGTCGAAGCGATGAACGCTGGCTGCGATTAACTTTGTCGCGGACGTGCCGATCCCTCGAGCTTAAACTTCATTTCCCAAGAAAAGATGAACTTCCGCCTTGGAAACTTCAACTGCCCTTCCTTCCTATCCTCGAAACCTACGACGTTCTCATAAATCCATTTTTCCTTTTAGAAAACTCGAACCCGAGTAGTTTATCAATTTCTCCATGCACTTTTCGAGACGCATCGACCGACGTCATTGCCTGTCGTCGCGACGCTGGTCGAATTATTATTTATAAAACATTCAGAGATTAGCGGAATCAACAGTGACCCGGAACGTGGAAACGCGAGATGGTACTCTTTCACGTTCCGCGTTAACGACGACAACGTCGTCGACGTAGTTTTCGTCAGGCGAAAGCGTCTTCGTCGGACGTCGCGTCGTCACGTGTAGGGTGGCTAACAACTTTCGGGGGAGGGATAATTAGCAGCGTCGGGGATAGTTAATCAGTCAAGAAAGCAACCCCTTTTCGCTGACGGCGAACGCGACCTGTCTTCTCCTTATTAAAGTCAAACAGAAGCGGCTGCCTCGCGTGGTGTGACGTCATTATTAATTCAAGAACGCCCACCGCTAATGACCGCGGCAATTACGCGGCGAAGCGAGAATTTCTGTTCCATCTCCTATCTTCCCTTCTCCTCCAGCGAGCGGCAAGAAGAACGACCGATGTAATGCGTTCGATGCTTCTTGCAACGCGCGGTATTTCCCTTTTTCTACCCTCGAGATAGATTTATGATCACGGAGCTTTGATTATTCCGAAATATCAACAGGATAGAGGCTCGTCCGAGGAGTCTACTTAACCTACTAGGTCCCGAGTAATCTGAAGAATTTCCTCTAATGGTTTGCCCTCAGAATTAGCCAGCATCGAACGAATCTCGTAGAACCTGGTCGCGTATCAGAGGAACGCAGATTCTTACAGTACACTGTACTAAAACTCTTTAGATTTTTCCATGGTCAGACCGCAAAGAGATTCGAATATCAATTCGCGATACGAAATCCCACAGGCGTGGATGCACCACGTTTCAGAAATATGGCCGGCAGCCAAGCGCCCGAGTACTTGATCCTAGGTACTTATCACCCCCTTTTTCCCGTTCCCGTACGCCGAGTGTGTGTACACAATTTTGAACAAGTTTCTTCCTTTTTCCGGGATCGCTGCCGGGCGATAAATTTTCCCGCGGACTGTTTAAAAGAAAAAAGGGGAGAACGGAGATCTATAGCAGATAGAAAGAGAGGGAGGAACCGTGGAACGGGGAAGCGCGTGACGATGGGTTTCAAAATAATTTGCAATTTCTTATTCTCGTTTTATGCTCGACTGGCTGTCTTTAAAATCTCGTACATCAACCGTTATTAACTGAACGAGAATTTATGAGGAAACTGTTAGCGAACGATGTTTAGACTCGAATCGTGCCAAAACAGAGGAAGAACGTCGTCGGTCTTCAGATACGAAATCAGCCTTCCAGGTTCCGCGTCTGACTTGTCAGTTGTGTCACGTCGCGTCACGGTGCGTCACGAAGCGCCGCGCGTACAGATACAATGCGGTTCCCGAACTCATAAATCGCTCAAACGCTCCCCGTTCTCCGCGATGGACGCAGGTTACGTGAACGAAATGCAAAACCAATTGCGCCCCAAATTTCTACCCGACCTGCCGCTTGAAAGGTGGTATCATATCTCTTGACAGCTTTCGCGTGTCACGAGTGCCCCGTTAGAATTCATCAAAAATCATTGACGATATTTTTCCAACCAAATATTCCATCGATAAATCATTTCCTTCTTCCCATTAGACCAATTTGTCATTTAGAATCGTTCGAACGAGGAACAGACAGTATTTTCAAGATGACATGGGCGCTAATTGATTTGAGATTAAAAAAGCCGATGTGGCGCGATATCATTGAAATACGGGATTCGGGCCATGGATCGTCGACGATGGCGAAACGTTAACGGGAGGAACGGAAAGCAAGAGAGCAGCAGCAGCAGTAGCAGCAGCAGCAGCAGCAGCAGCAAGTGGCTCGTACGTCAGCCGGTGGCTCGTAAACGTCAGCGGTGGTGGCTCGTAAACGTAAACGCGATATAAGGGGATGTAAAACGGGGCCGCGGCCCGGAGAGAGTCGCCATAACGTAACAGTTAAAGAGATACATATAGAGAGAAAGACGATCCATTTAGCCGTTTAAATGCGCTCGTTACGACGTCTCCTATACGACGAAACAATCTGCCGCGTGGAGAGATTTAGGATGCGAATCTTTTTCAACTCTCTCATCGCTTTTATACCCTTGGTACAATGTATACGATGGTACATCAAGTTGTTATTTGTCACCATTAGTCGGTATCGAACATGAATAGGTATAATAATTTCTTTTTAAATAGTTCATCCATTATGCGAAGACGACGCTGATTCGAGTCTTTACAAATTACGACTTGTCCTTTCTGAGAATTAATAAAGAGGACCAAGGTCGGTCAACGAATATTCCCCGCAGCAATGATTCCAATTAAGGGGAAAGAGTTTATCAATGGACGGGGATGAATGGCAATTAAGGGGGTTGCTTTGCTGGCGGACAGAATCAAAACGTAAACGAGATAAATTCGTGGACTCCGAGCAAGATGAGATCTGATAAGGGGTAGCCGGACCCCGACGTTATTGAATGCCGCGAAAGGAGAGTTTTCGTAGGGGTAGTGATTAAACTGGGGGATGAAACCAAGGGATTCTAGCCGTGGGATTCCTCCAGAGGTACGGAGACTGGAATGGGTCGAAACACAGCCGTTCTGTGTTTAATCATGTCTGACCGACTGAAGGGACAGCCGGACAGGGCCGAGGGTGGAATTTGCATAGACGGCGTTTCTGTTTCGACAAACAAGGGATCCCGGATTTTAACGAAATCTAACGAAAGCTCAAGTTATTTAAAAATTGATCGCGCTCAAGGATACTCTCGATCCTAAAGGGTAATCTGATACAGATAACAATTTCAAAATATTAATGACCGTTCATCGGGGGAAATTGATTTTTCCAAATTACCCTTTTGCGTACAGCTCGTTAAAATTATTATAACGACCAGAGGGAAGTAATAATCCAGAGCCGGCGGCATCGTTTTTCCAAGGCACGTTCGTTATTACGCGCGGATATTTATCTACTTATTAAAAGTGTCATCAATTTTATTCCTCGCGTTAAGGTATACACGCTGCCGGAAGCAAATGAATTATAATTAAATGGAAGAAATTTTAATGATAATTGACTCACGCGTAGTATCAATAACCGACGAGCCCCTATTCATATAAATAACGCTGCTGGTCAGCAAAGCTGAATCGACGCGTGGTATTATAGGGAACGAAACGCTATCGACAACGTCTTGGATAATTGCTCGACCTTAGCAGAATTGTCGTTCAATTTTCACCAAAATTGGCGGGTAATTGCGGCTCTCCCTATACGTGCAAGGTTTACACGGCTCGGAACTCTCTCCCCTTTCGTGTACACCGTCAACGATAATTAAGTCCCGCGTATCTTTTCCGACGAGGAGATGAAACGCCATTTTTGCCGCGTTTTCGAGGGCAGCCACCGAGGAGAGAGGCGGACAAAGAAAAATGAAAAAAGAGAAACGAAACCAAGGTATAGCGCCGATATCTCAATCGCGGCGGTGTATAAAAACGCTTGACGCCACCCAGAAAGATGATTGCACGCGCATCGAAAACGAGAACCCCGAGAAACGCCAAAATTATGATAATGATTCGGAACCGTTTTCAGTTAAGACATTAGCGGCGCGGAGGAACTCGTATATAATTTAGACAAAAACCAGGCACCGAGTAAGTAAAGACCGCGAGTATCGGTTCGTGCGCCTCGGTTCACGATAATAAACTTTAATACGTATTATGCAGATTACATTTCTACGCCTATGGCCCTTTACTTCGCTCCGTGTTTATCAATGCACCGCGCCGCGGGTGGAGGAAAAATTTCAGGCCAGCCGAGACGTTATATAATTATTCCGCGCGCGATAAATTTATAATGGAACGTCGGCGGCTGGATCGATAATTCAACGTCAATGAAACGTGCAGAATTCGTTTATCGCAATCTACGTGTCGTTATAGGAAAATAATAACTCAATCGAATCGAGTCCGTCAGACATCGTACGTTATACAGTTGCAATTTTGATCGGATTTTAAATCTTTAAAAGGAAATCGTTCAACCCCCGAAGGGGAGAACAAAAAGGCGCGCGCAAAAATCGGTAGAACCCGAAAGTGCACGGAACCAAAAAGGAGGAGAACGAAGCGAAGGGAGGGCGAGGGGCGGTCGGCAAAAGGGGGAGGTTGATGGTACAAGAAGGATAATAGTCCGTAGTTTCGATCAAGATTATAGGCGCGGATAAATGAATAGTTTACGAGCAGCGAAAATGAGACGGGTAAAATATTAAAACGCTGCTTACAGTCGCGCGGGGCTCCAACCTTTTATACGCTGCCACGTCGCCTGTAATAAAGCTCAATGTTAAATGTCTTTATTGCGTTTCTGGAGCCCTATACCTGCTATGCACGGTAATTGATACGAGCAAACCTCGAAGGGCGAAACTCCTCGAGTTGTCCGCAAATTACACGCGCCGCGTATGCGTACCGTACCTATGTATGTACCTATTCGCGCCGCTAAAAGGACAGACAGGTATTTAATAACTAGCCTCTCGCTAACGGCTTCATCCTCGGACGGGAATCGCCGTTCGACGTTGATATCGCGCCATTGTCAACGTCGAGTCCCCTTTGAATCTCAATCTTTTGGCCCTTTCGCGTCAAAGGTCAAAACGCTTAGGACGATACGATTAGAATAATTGATTCGGTGTAATTGGAAGTAAAGCGAGCAACGTCGAAACGAATAGCGAAACACGAGGCTCGGATACTCCCCTGGTTTGACATTTCGTTTTACAAAGCAATCTCATCAGTCGCCTGACACGACTCTGACCGTGTCCGTCTCCGGGGGTACCGAACTGGACGAAGATTGAAATCGAGAAATCAAACAAAACGTCGCGTCGGGTCGCGCATACCGCGGGTCGTAGGCAGTAGGCAGGTTAGGCGTCAACCCAGCGGGAATATCTGGCGCGTAAGTACACGCTCCGGGCATGTTCCTCGAGTGCGCATCGCGAAACACGAAAAGAAACCAAGGGAAGAGGAGTCGGTACGTGCTGTCGGACTCGCGAGTCTATACAGCGAGAGCTAAAAGCGAGCGTTCACTTTAGAGATGTTCAAATTGTTCGAATAAGCTCGTATAAAGTATCGAGAAATCGACGACAGAAAATACGACTGCTTATATTAAATCCCAAGTTTCTAACTGTTGTTCTATACAGATTTTGCATGGTTCGCAGTTCTGCAAGAGATACCCGTTTTTGAGTTAAACTGTAGGCGTGCGCGGTCAGGATACAACACGGCACGTCGTGCTTGTATCCGAAATGAATTGACCGGTGCGTGGTTGATGGACGTAGCGGGTGGCTCGTTATGCTTACAGCCGGAGCCGGCAATCAAGAAGAATTCATACGAACCGCCTGACGTGTCGCTCGTGATGGAGTCCCGAGCTAAGCGGCCATCCATCTTTCCCCGCTCTTCCGAGCGCGTGTTTGCTTTATTCCCGATCTGACGTAACGATTCGCGTCGTTCCTTTTCCACTTTACCCCTCGCGCATAAAACGCAAGAAGAGATTTCGCGGCGAACTAATTAGGTCCCGTCCCTTTATCAATTACGAATTCTAAAAACCGATGATAACGGTTCGCGTGTATTCCGTAACACACGCGGCTCGATTCTTCCAAACTAATTAATGGGCGACCACCAGGGGATGAGGTATAGCTTAGATTCTTTCCCTTCGAAGTTTCTTTTCTCCGTACTCGGTAGAGGGGCGGCTCGTCCTGCTGGAAATGGTAGATGAAAGCGTCGGGGCTACGTCAGACGGTGATGGTGGTGCGAGTCGAAAGAAGAAAATCGGACGAAAAGAGAGAGGACGAGAGAGATAGAGGGAGCGCGACTATCGGGGATGAAAGGAGAGACGAGGAAGGAAGGTGGTCGACGCGGCTTGGGGGAGTTTTTCTCGTTCCCGGCTTCCGTCTCCTGGGACGCGAAGCGCGAGGATCTTTTTGCTCGCCTCGGCGGAGGATCAGACGTCCCACTTTATCTCCGCCGACCCGTTCAACCTCCCGTACCCCTCGCCGACCATCCTCCATCCCTGTTCGAACCCTCCCCCAGCCTCTCGTCCCGTATCCCGTGTCAGTTCTACCCCTCTCGAAGCAACGGGCGCTCTATCCTGCCGCAACCCCCGTTGCGCCTCGGTTTTCTAGCCCGACGTCGCTCCCTCTCCGTCTCCCCCTTTCCGCTCCACCTACACCCTCTACGTCAGCCAGAGCTATGGTTGATCACGTATAGGAGGAGCCCCTAGCAGCGCCTAGAGTGACGCGTCGTGGAGGACCCATTTGTCATCCATCAGCACACGCTTCTAGCGCGGAGAGATAGCAGCCTGACTCGGCCTCGACCGATTCCACGCTTCTTATCGTTCGCCTCTCTCTTTCTTCGTTTCCCTGTCACTCGCGATATTTCGGGAATAACTCGAAAGATCCTCGTAAAGCAAATCATGGATTCCGTTCAAACAGATTTAAGAATCGACACGATTCAGCTATTTCCACGGTTTACGTGGCAAATAAACGCATCGTTTGATGGAAAACATTCTGGTAGAGTGTACCTATCCACTGAGATAATAAAACGCTATCTGATCGATGAAACTGCGACGAGGTGCCCCCGCAATGACTACAAACGCATCCTCTGACACGACGTGAACTGAAAAAGGAACGTGGCTTCTGTATACTTACCGAACTCCCCTCGACAACGTGCAATCACGATACATTCAACGTCCTCTCCCAAGAGTCTTCTCACCGAGTAGCAATTTAGAGCGGACAATTTCGCGCCTATCTTCGTTCCACGATTTCCTCGCGATACGACGAGATCTCGTCATCTTCAAATAAATTAGAGTTGCACACCGGCTGGGCTACGTGATCCGCGTAATTTATGAAAAACCGGTTGATATCCAAGTAACGAGCAATATATATACAAGAGACGCTCGAAATTGTCACGTCGTTTGTAATGAGAATCCGATCGGATCGTTGAGGGTGGCCGATCCCCGTTCTCGAAACGCGCGTCGCATTCCCGCTCGGACTTTCGTTCTCGACGCGGTTTATCCACGGATTTGCGGCCACCGATCCGAGTATCGTGAACCGCCTACTTATAAGATTTATTTCTCCCGAGTGTTGGCCACCCTATTTCTCGCGATCGACCCCTCGCTCTGTAATCATACGACATAACGCGCTACTTCGTCTCAGAGCTTCGTGTCTGCGAAGAATTTCGTATACCGCGATCCTAATAGATTTCGATATAATTTGATGGTAAACATCGTTGAATCATCAGTAAAACGATACAAATCCCGCGAGGCAAAATCTTTGAACAGTGTACGTATATCTATGATTCCCCCGATTCGCACGAAGCCACCCCGACTTCCGGAAGCCTGCGAGGCGTTCTCCTTGTCCCAACGTTTGCAAACGGATTAGGACCGAACCATAATTCCTAATTAACGATCGATACCGTGTACGGCAAGAAGGAAGTAGCGACGCACCAGGGTACGCTAAGGGAGGGCGCCTGTTAAATACACGGTTCTTTTTTGTAGAACCGAGACGCGGGTCGAGGGGGTCTCGCAAAGCACAATGGATGATGTAGGTATCGCCAATTTTTCAGCCGTCCGCCAGATTTTTCAATGTAACTTGAGAGCCGCTCCCTCGCGAGGTCCCAGGACAGAGGAATGGATGGAACGGGCGGACGAAGAAGGGTGGCGGAACCGGGGGTCAGGGCGACACGAGAACATCGTTCCAGAGAGACGACGAGAGTAGAGGGCCGTGCCCGAAGAAAAAGAGGCCAGAGAAGAGAACGAAAGGTGGAGAAGAAAAGGGGGGAGAGCGAGCAGCGTTTCCATTCTCTTCTTCTTTGCCGGGGAGTACAATAATGCCAGGGAAAAAAGGTACTGCGAGATGGAAAGGAACGAATACCGAGGTTACCGTCGCGACTGCATCCGCGGCGGAAAATCTGACCCGGAGGGTTAGTTCTCGAAGGGTGAACCACCACGAGGGTCGTGGAGGGGATACGCCGCTTCAGGCATCGATGTCATTAATAAAAGTGTCAATGGTGTCAGTGGACTAATGTCGGCAGTCACTCGTTGGCCGAGGGCGGACGGGGGGCGATAGGTGGTAGCCGTCAACCGAACCTCCTATCCGGAAGGTTTCACCCACTCCGAACCCCGCTTCAATCGTATCCCGTTGCTCCTTGCTCGATACCTTCCTCCTTCCGACTAAATTACCGGGTCTTATCGCGTGTCTTACGCAGGAACGAGAGGAAGAACGTTTCCTGAACCGAAACAGCGACCAAAAACGGAGACCGTACTCTCTAATAAATGCAGATATTTTCAAACAGACTTTCTTTCCCGCTCCGTTATTATTAATTAATGCTGTCCAAATATTTCCTCCGAGGGCTGATCGAATACAATTTCCTGAGTAACCGCAAACACGAATTTTCACGAGTTTGCCGTGTATCGACGCGAACGAGGGAACGTGTTTGCCGATCGAGAAAGACGGGGATGGGGATGGCGCGTAGGAATATCTAATAAGAAACTAGAGCTCATCCATCGTTGCGCCGGGGCCACTCGGGGGGCTGTCACCGTGGGCGTCAGCGCACCGTGGAGAAGGGGTGATTTACATAGTAATAATATCGGGACGCTAGCTGGGCTGCTCCACGGTGCTCGAGACTGAGCCACCGGGTCTTAAGCTTGTTTCCTAATACCGCGCGACCGTAGTTACCCTGCGCCACCCTTTTCAAGATCGTTCGTGCGACGTTGAGAATATTATTAAAATTATGATGTACTCAAAAACTTTAGACATTTTCTTATTCATGGCTGAGACATCGGGTCTCTACGCATTCTCAGCCCTTATAAGAATTTTAAAATTCTAGAAAATATCATATAGAAGAAAAGGGAATTCTTCGATAATAAGGGAGGTCGAAGGAAGAAGACTGTCTCCTGAAATTGCCAGAAAGGAAACGGAGTAAGAAAACGGGGTCTCTTCTAAAAATATCTAAAGGAAGAGAAGGTCACCGATCATTCCAACTTCGCTGGCAAGGAATTTCCTTGCAACCCGCGGCGGAATCGAGCCCGGAACACAATTTCCTGCTGGCTCGCGTTTCTTTCATCTTCCTCGGAATCCGAAGACGATCGACTCGGAATTCCAAGGTAGAACACGAGCGAAGGCTTGTGATTAGAATATCAAGGGCCGTGGAACGAGCCTCGCATAATGAGAGTGGTAAACAATATAGAAGGGGTCGAGAGAGGAAGGGTGGCTGTCCCCGGTGCGAGTAAAGGGGTTCGCGGCGGTCCGAGCCGACAGACGTTTTGACGTCTTCCTCCGTTCACAGCACAATGTTAATTAACGAGTGGAGATCCCGGCCGGCGTCCGCGATTCTCAATCAACGATGGTATTCATGAACCTCTCTCCCCGCCATGCCGACTCGACTGAGTTATGCAAACTAAGTATAGAGCGTTTAACGAACGAAAGCAGCGAGACGACGTCGCGAGACGTAATTTTTCATCGCTTGATTGATTTTTAATTAGGTACCTATATGGGAAATGCGGCGCATCCTAATATACATCGAAATTGCACAAGCTCAGTCCGAACAAGCATAGAATAGTAAATTGTCAAAGTTCCTCTTAGTTCCTCAATGTTGTTTTTAGATGTAGATAGAATTAAATACAGTTAACTGCGCGATGATAGAGCAAAGCGAATAGCACGCGATTCTATTTTCAAACAACAAGTTCCCCGAAGCAAAGCATGAAATCATCGAGTCAAGATACTCTCTTCCCGTCTGTCGGCGCGACAACCTAATTTCCAGCTGGCATTTTCCGACTACGTACTTTCCCCGGTATCGAATTCTCGGTACCGTACGATTGCGTTAATTACGCTTTAACGAGCCGATCTGGAACGAGTTCCGTGAAATGATCAACCGTGGAGCGGGTTACTCGAATCTCAGAAATTGCACGACGAAATCCGATCGAAAACTTTGATAAGCGTTGTTAATTTATAGCGTGCACGGATTTTCCGTGTTCGATCGGGTGCAACGTTTGATAATTGCGAGCCTCCTCTCGCAGGAAGACTCAAGACGAGATCGCGGGGCTGGCTATGCGATGAATTTCATTATGAAACGAACAGCCGCCGGCCGAATCTGTAATTAACGCGACTAATTGGCAAAACCGGATCAAGCAGTGCGTAACGCATCCTGTGCACGCGTAATCACGCAGGAGAGGAAGAGACAGAGATCGTTTTCAAAGTTAGCAACGTGCAATGGCCGTAAAAATAAATTTACGTACGTCTCGGTACGAGTGAAACAATTCTGATCCGGTCGGGGGAGGGATAGCAACGTAGCAACGCGTAATTTCACCAATAAGATGAAATTACAGTCGGCGGTGAATTAAAGACCGTGTATTTTCTGCCTGTTTATCAGGTCGAAATGTTAACTCGATTTCGCATCGGATTTTAGACACGTCGCGTCGCGGCGTCGGCTCCTCCTCGAGCAAACCATTTACGGCACTCGTGTATTCGAAGCGCAATCGCTTCAACGAGCGTCATTTAAGACGAAATTGCGGTCCGAAGGGCAACACGACCGCAAACGGGTTGTGCTCCAACGCTGAAACCTCTGTACTTTTTATTATAAGGGAAAGTATCTGTAAAAATGGTTGTTTTTAAGCCAATCTCACAGACTTTATAACGTCCAAAAGTGATTAATTGATTTTTGTCGAAACTCCGTAATAAAAACTACGATATTGCTCAAAGACATCGATCGAGAACTGAAGAAAATACCCTATTATCACGAACGCTACCCATTTCACCGAAGAGAGTAGTTCCGCGCGAAGTATAATCCGCGTTTCAATACGATTTCATTAATAAGATAACGAGCGTTAAACCACGAACGGACGCGGCAAATCGAGGCAGGTAACGGACATCAAAAGGCCATCAGAAACGGTGCTCGGGAAGGGGACCACGAAATCCCTTCTGAAGATACCTTCTTTCTCCCCTCGCAGCATCCTTTCACGGATAGACGTTTTTTGCATAACTCGAAGGAGCGCGGCGATATTCCCCTCTCGTCTCCGCCATCGGCACCCCCTCTCGAACCCGGGGAACTTCCCATGTTCCAACCCCCACCTGAATCACCGACCACGTTCCCTCCTTTCGTCTCTTTCGCCTCCACCTTCCTCTATCGTACTATCCCTCTCCTACCGACACCTCATCTCCCAGCTCTCTTTCTCTCTCTCTTTCTCTCTCTGTCTCTCGACCTCAGCAGGCTGCCACGACGACGCTGTACACGAGGCTGCGGCTAAGAGCAGAGCGACGTCGCCGACGCCACGCACCCCGACGTCGCCCTGACGCGCTCCACTGACGCTGCGGACCGGAGATTAATGGCTTCGGACTCTGAAATCCTGGAAAATAAATAGCGGGGGCGCCGGTGGCGAGAGCGAGAGTCCTGCGGAGCAAGATGCGATCCCATCTTCCTTCCTCGTTCACGTTTCATTCCTCGTCTCCTTCGCTTCGTACCGGTTGGAGAAAGACGGAAGAGAGAACGATACCGTGGAAGGGAGACGGTTGTTAGCGACCGATGGCGGATACGAAAGAGAAAGAGAGAGAGAGAGAGCTGCCTACTACCGCTGGCCACCATCGCCATCGCTGCTCCCTTCTTTGTGACCGACCCGAAGGTTGTCGAAGGGCTGACGCGAAAAGCGGCCCGGGCGTAGAAATTTATCTGGCCCGGAATGCTTTTGTTGGCCCGCTTCGTGACGAGGAAATTGAAGCTTCTCTTTTCTCTGACTCTTCTTTCCCGGACCCGGTCCGGATTTATCGGACACCCGCCTGGATTAACGCCGCTGATACGCTATTGTTCCCGGTCTTACCGCCCCGCGAATCGCGAAAGACGCTTTGCAAAGCGCGATGTTCACTATCATAGATTCCCACAAAGTCCCTGTCCCCATAATTCATCCGATCGTAAAATAAATCAGTATTCGCGAAGCGAAAACGTGAATAAGAATATTACTAAAATAACTGATAGTCCTTAAACACGGTGCTCTTTATCCGCGCTTTATCTTTAATTATATGCTTCGGGGGTAATGTTTAATTATATTGTCCTCTCTAATTTAATAAGCCTTCCCTTCAACGTTTATAAGCATCCGGTGACTTATGACCGGGAACGCGTATCCTCGGCTCGGCGAAAGAGGGAACCCGGACCGGAGAAGAGATCTCTATCGTCGCTTAATCGTTAACAAGAGCGCTCGTTGGAGATCCACCGTCTCGTACAACATTAATCGTTTGAAAGTGACGCGACGACGACCGACAACAACCGCCGCATTGCGCTGGATACCTGTTGGATATAGGTATACTCCTGCCGGAATGTGTGAAGATGGCCATTATGCTGCCATGAGTCCCGGAGTAAATTATATTAAATACTAAATAACCAGTGGAAGACCACGGTCTAATTGTTGCGTCGTTTGCATAATGCCCGGGTCTGTAAACTATTCTCTTCCCTTTACTTCACTTCAAACTCCCCTTCCCTCCCGCTAACCGGTACCGGTACAGTAACCCTATTTAGCGTGCCTTCTCCTCGCATCCTCCACCTCGCCCTATCTGCTTTCATCCTGCCCTCCTACGAACATCTTTCTTCTCTGATTCGTCGCGAAGAATTAAAGATGATGCCGTAAAGATTAATAGGAAATCTTTGCTACCGCGACTAATTGTGAAAAGGTCAAGGAACTACTCGACCGGCAAGAAATTATTGTATCGCAAACGCGCTAATGAGCCGAGACTCTCTCCTCTCGATGCTCGAAGAACGATCGGCGCTAAGGTGTGTGATGAAATTTGATCATCGATCAAGCCGATCGATTTCAAGCTGGATCTTGTAAAATCAGGAATGAATAAAACATGATTCTAAGAGACAACGCGATTTAGAAGTAAAGGTCTTTCGTCTACCGCCGAGGCCGGTTGATCCGCGGAACCCTCTCATCGCTCGCCCTCGGTCATCGTCTCTAAAGTCACGTTTGCACAGTAGCCATTTGCGAGATTACAACGAGGCCGCTCATTAACGGGACGAAAGAAAGAAGAGATTATCAACCGACTAAGCGTAACTAACAACAACGCGGCTCGGCGCAGCGTCCAATTTGAGAAACGGCTAATTATACGGCCGCGGAACTGACCGTGCGCGCGCTACTATAACACTTTTTTTTACTCCGCGTCGCGACTAATTACTTCGAAACGACTTCGATCGCCATCGTTGTCGTGACACCGTCGCCAACGCGAGATTAATCGCGATACGTGTGCACCGCGAAATTAATTGGATCGCGTACCCGCATCTAAACGACGATTCATCGAGAAGATGAAAAGTAAAAAAGTACGAAAGAACAAATGGTAATACGAAACGAGACTTTGGACGTAGGAAAGGAAAACGTGGCAAGATTTGATGCCTACGAGTAGAGCTTACAAGAGGAATCTGACAAACCCCTGTCCGGTGTTAATTTATTATTCAATTCGTAGGAAGACGGTCCCTTCCCTCTGTTTGCACCCTTCGAATCAGCGCGCAATATCATCGTTGTAGGTACCTACGTAGGCCGAGAACATCCGGTGGAGATTGCCAGCGAAGATCCGAAGGAACGACGCGACGGATTCGTCGCGTTCGCATTCCTGAACGATGATTTTCGTGGCTGCACATGGCGAGGCGAAGCGAGTCGAGAGGAGCGGACGCGAGGGGGGTGTCGAAGGGGGGGGCTAGATTTGATTCGTAGGGGGATAGAACAGATCGGGTATGGTGTCTGGCTCGACACAGACACCGGGGGAGATGGCGGCGCGCAACACCGTACCAAAGCAATATCCATAGGAACACCCCGTGTCAGAGGGAGAGACGCAGAGACGTGCGATCAATCACGAGGGACCCTGCTGCCACGTTCGTGGCCCTCGTATCAAACGTAACGCACGGTAAACATTTTTAACTTTGCCACGTTATTAATATTCGTTGCGCCCCGGGAACCCTCTCCCTCCCGCCTCCCATCTCTACTCTCGTCCCTCGATGTCCTTTTTTGCTCGACGCGCTTTGCGTTCCGCGTTTTTTGTTAATCAATTCCAAGCCGCCGCGCCGTTCGCGAACCGTACTACCCGCTTACTCGAGAAAATTTCGATCGACGCCGATCTAGCGCCGCTAATTTTATGCCGATTCCAGCTAAATAATAGCTCCGTAGAAATTTTTCAACCCCTGGTAATCAGGGTTTTGTAAAAGGTTTAAAATGAACAACGGAACACCGACTGGTATTAATTTGCGCGACGCAATATCATAGGTGCGTTTCAAATTACTCCGGCTAGGGTCGCATTAGATGTAATGCACGGGGAAAAATTTTTTTGCACCGCCGCGTTATTAATATTCGTTAGGGATTGCAACTCTGCCGCACCTCCGTATTAACCACGTTTTTTCTTTCGTTTTCAGTAGTTTTTTCGGTTACGTTACATTAACGCGCGCGTTCCGCGTGCGCTAATAGCAATAATGGAAATTAATAATCGACCCATCGTTAACGTGCCGCGCGAGTAACGGCTATTTACTTGCGATGCACCGGATTCTCTATTTAAATCGTACCAATTTTACAGAATAACACGAATTGTATTTTTCAGCGCGATTACATTAGAACGAACCCTCCACGAAGTTCCCGAAAATCTGGTTCAATTACTGGCACCAAGAGGAGGAACTTGTAGCTGTCGGGACGCGTTTAACAAGGGCCACGTGTGTAAGACAATTCTCGATGGTCGGTTACGCTCCGGGGCCTCGCCTTGGTCTCGGTTGCAACGAAACGACAAACAACAGGATCCAGCTGCCGCGTGTTTCTGCCCACGCAACGGCCAACAAACGTCAGAACCGTAATCCGGATAAAATTAAAGCGCGGAATTAGCGCTGTCAGGTAAACAACGACGACGACGAAGACGAAGACGAAGACATAGCTCGTACGATCTTTGGACGTGATAAAAATTCACTATCGACCCTTCGACGAAAATCGATGGCCGATCGTATCGTGTCCAACCGGTGTTCAGAACATTCTTGTCCCTCGCTTATTGTAAATACGTATTGTTTTCCTTTGAACCGACTCGGAGTAATTAGGGGAGATCAAGGGGGAATGAAGAAACGAATGAATCAAGTCGTCGTGTTCACTGATCGTATTGTCTAATTTATGAGTCACAGTTGACGACGGGATTACGTACGAAGCGTCGGAGGAGCTTAAGAAACGGTACGCGATAGAACGAGTGATCATGTTCATCTCTCAGAAAAGTCCCGGCTTTGAAATCGAGCTTAAAAGCGACGAAACGAGGCGATCGTCAAAGTGGACGCCAGTTACGCGAGTCCTCGCCAAAGGGTGATTAATGTACGCAGAAGAAGTAGAAGAAGGTGCAACGGCAGAAGGAGAAACGGGAAAACGAGAGTAAGGATTCGGGCGCTGTCGGCCGGTACACGGCCGGCCGAATCGTCCCAGAAAATACATATTCTTCTTAATCCGGTCATAAATTCGAGCGAGCACCGAAATTCGCTCGCGCGATTAAATATTAAACCACCGTAGGCCGATTATGTAATTAAAAGGGTATTCGTTGTAATTGGGAGGACGGGCTTAACGAGCTTTCTAAAATTTCCGAAGATAATTGCGCGTGCAGCGCGCGAGCGCGTGATCATCGGTCGTTCGCTAATTACGGGGCTAACGCGCATCGTTTCTCTTTTCCAGCTATTAAACCCGAAGTCGCTGTGCCGTGGAAACCGACGAGCGACCATAACCGATTCCGTATCCACCCGCTCTTATCTCCATTTCCATTTTTTCCACCCCCTGTCCGGTGTCCTTATTTAAAAATCGAATACGACTGTCTTACCATATTTATCTTCATTCATCTACACGTTCGGGAGAAATCTGTCAAACGACGATAACTATATCGATGGACAGACGGATCTTAGACCAGTTTATACATATAATTATGTAATTACGTTTCACGCAGATTGAGTTATACTTCGACGAGAAACCATTTATGCAGTCATTAAGGCATCATTAATCTTGGTCTCCGTTGTACACGGGACAACAGAACGATTGTTGGAACAGGTGCCAGATATCAAACTAGTACTACTGATCATTAGTCCAGCCGGTTCCAAAATATAGATATACAGGATTAAAGAACTGTATAAACTTTGTCACTCGTGATAGCCGAATAAACTTTTATGAATTCGACACCAAGAGATAATCAATTAAATAGCTTTGGCGAACCGTAGGAACGGTTCTCTGGGTTATTTTATGAACCCCCTCGTCTCGGGGAACGTAATGGCGCCGGGCAGAATCCTACTATGGGTCCATTGTTCCGCGACTCGATTCAGAAACGAAAGTAACGCCGGGCGCGATGAGGTAGGAACGTAGAAGCGAAAATATTCGGTCGTGGAACGTATAAACGGGCCGTAATTTGTCAACCGGACGACTCAATGTCTCGCGTAGACGCCTCTCTCGCTTCTCCCGCCCGAGGAATTCACAGATGCGCGATAAAACGAATCGAAAGTCAAATAAACCGCGAACGGCGCCAAACCTTGATGGATGAACCGAATCGTGTAACGGAACGCGTGTTTCGTAACATGTGAAATAATGTTTTTGCAGGAAGAATCAATTGAAGAGCAGCCGGCTCTTGAATGAATAGGAGGAACGCTGTCACGCCATTTGTTTCGGTGCTTAATCGTTAAAAATAGAATTTTACTATCCTCGTGCGCCGTCTATATAACAAACTGCTCTTTAAACGGATAATGGAAAAGGCAAAGCTCGGTAATTGAATTTCATCGAGACTGTTCATTACGAGTTATACTGCGCGACTTTTAATGATACCACTGGATTGAAATGTTGCGTTGATAGTCTCGAGAGGTTTCTCGATGCGGAAAAGTTAAACAGATAAAGATCTTCGAACACCTAGGTTTCGGTTCCAGACGACCATCCAAATAGAACTATAGAGATAGTCAGCTTGTAATTAACAGTAATGGGAATTACAGCGGGAACGCACGATGTATAATTTAGCGAAATATAGTCGGCAATCTGGTAATTTCTTGCAAATCTCAAAGGTCAATAGATAATGATACGGCCAGTTAATGAGTAAATAAGTAGCAACGTGGTCTCTATACGATTATTGAATACATTCACGATCTGATCGTGTTGCGATTCTGATCACATGAAAATGCACATTTTTAAGAACGTCCTCCACGGTACGTTAATTATATGTCGCGATTGAAATCACGGACATATAACAATTTTCAGCTTTTAGCGATATTTTCGTAATACGTCGTAATAATAGTGTAGTGTAAATCTGCAAAAGTGCACCGGATTAAATCGAAGCGACTGATAGACGAACCAAAAATGAAATAAGGCGTGTTTGTATGCACGTAAGTATGTATGTACGTCTAGACAAGGGAAGAAAGAGCGGTGCACCTGCGACGAAAATTTATGCGACGCACACAGGTCACGCGTATCGCTTCTCGTAACAAATTACGCGCATACTTGATGGGACGAGATATTTATTCGCCGAGGAGAGGCCCGGTACCATAACGAACTGCGAACCACGTCGGCTAAGCTAATTTTCACACAATACGCTATTTACTTCATTTCATCTAATAATTAACACCAGGCCTTAATGACTAATGCCACGTTTTAAACCCGTAACAACCGCGCGAATTAATTTAAACGGGCGCTTAAGCCTCCTCGCGCCCTATCATCTATCGTCGCTTCAATTTTACTCTGGATATTCAATTTGCTCGAGATCGAGCCGGCCGATCTCGAAACTCGAGAATCGTCGGGCTACCTAACGTATTTCCAAACGGAATTCAGAGCTGCCTGATCGAGCAGATTTTTAATTGGTTCTACAAAATCTTCTTAAAAATTTCATTCTCCTTTCCGCATTTAAATAGTAAGACATCTAGGGACTTTGAAATAGTTTCACAACATTTCTTCGATAAATGAAAAAGTCCTACAGGTCAAGTCTCAAAGTCTGACTATTTCATTCTTAGCACTAACGAAAACTGTTATCTTATATGGAACCAGTGAAACGATTAAATGTAATATGATCTGAAATGGATAATCTGTCTGAACCAATACTAATATGATGACAAATATACAAATTTTTCATACATAAATAAACAGAATCTAAATTATATCATATTTAATCATTTTAATTAAAAGAATCTCACGAATATGATAAGAAAAGTTTGATTGAAAAAATCAGAAGCAAAAAGCAACTCTGCAGTTGTATTATGACTGTAATTCAGTACTTTATCTTCTGCTCGACGCACGATCTGTTTTTCAAGCGCTATTTTTGTTCTATCAATATCAGGATGGAACCAGGAGTACCTGCACCTACATACACGAAAGTGTGACTCCTCGATCCTGACAACTGCAAAATCAAAGCGTCAAGCGTGCACAAAGAATACTTTGTATCCAACTCATAAAGCATTCACTATTCAGGCAGTCTGCATTCCGTTTCACTTAATTATTTCCACGTTCTCTGCATCTTTTCGTTTCCCTGTTACGCAAAACTAGCGAAACGCAGGTCGGTTCTCAGGACCAAGGAAAGCCGGTCAATTGTTCCAGCAAAGGTGCACACGTGTCCTTTTCCTTTTCGAAACTGGAGCAATTTATGGGCTCCCAAAATTTGTGTTGCAATATTCGAGCCGACCCACATCTGGCTTTTTTCATGCCGACCTGGCGTCTTAGTAATTCTTAGGTCACGTACGTTCGACGGGAAAATGAAGATTTATACCGGGCAAGCGAAAATATACGTTCGGCCTTCAAAATGCGTAGGCTGATTTAAGTAAGAAGTTAGGCTTCACGTTTACACTATTGAAAATGTTTTAGTATCTCAATAAAATTAGAAAGATTCATGTATCGTAAACATGTAACAAAACTGATTTTGTAATAAATAAAGTAAATTGCTGTGTACTTGTATTACCAAATCTCCTGTGTACTTTTTTAGCACAAACACGAACAGAGGATCGTAGCTATTACTCGATTAAATCGCGAACGGTATACTTTCGAAACGGGTCTACCTAACCTAGGCCGTATCCAGCACCGGAATCCGACTTTCCCGTCGCTTCACGGATCGCCTGGCTCAAGCTCAGGACCGCATCGAATCCATGAACAGGAACCGAACAATGACGGTAAAAATTGCTCGACATGCAGAAGGTACTCACCAGCTTTTCCTTTCCAAGATTGGGAGCGCGGAAGGTCGTTGTACTGGTCCGACGTAAGCTGCCTCCTCGTCCGACGTGGAACTTAAACTGACTCGACTCGGTTAACCGTATCGCGGAGCGCGTACCGTGTTTCTAAGCTGATTCACAAAAACTTTATTACTCGAAACGCGATCAAACGGCTCAAGCGGATCGGAGCGATGATGCCGTCACTCCCCACGACGCATCAGTACTAAATGTCGTACGTGAGTAATGAGCCGCGTCGATGTCGGTCAACATTTTCGATTGTTTACTATCTCTATGCCTAAAATTACGAACCGTTCCAAAAATATTTTCTTTTGTTTCGTTTCACCACTGCCACTATACGATTTATAATGTACTTGATTTTATATCTATTAAAGTGGTTCTTTTCGGATTTTGAGTGTGTTAAGGAAAATTATGTAGATGTAATTCAATACATTTAAATAGTGATTATTACATTTATTTTTACTGCATTACAAGAAATAATTTTTTGTGTATGAATAACATCCCGCGCTTATGAATTACGTAGTGTTTTGTTGAAAATTTACATTTAGCTACTTTATTAACATAATCCACGGAGAAAAATCGTAATATTATTGCTGGAATTCGTATGATTCTCGTAAAAGATATTCTTTAAAATCTAAATAGCAATATATATTTGTCTAATTCTTTCCACTGATTCCAATTCGAAAAGAACCACATTAATTTCGAATGGAAAGAGTAAAGAGCACTGTTGGGAACTAATTGGAATGATTCACTGGTAATGGTTGGAACTACTCATTTGAGAATCGCGCGGGCACAGAGATGCGTATATTGTTCGAAATAATTAAAAACATAGAATTCCGCGGAAATTCAATTGGCTTGTAATATAATTCGATATGCCATTCCGTAATTAGTAATTATATGTATGTATTATGTATTCGGTAGATATAATCAGTATTATTAATATTGAACAAGAAATCCTTTGAAATTTTGCTTCAATTGAAATAAACGAATCTACGTATACCACGTTGTTGTATCTCAAATTATAGTTATTCGAAGTCTCGTACAAATTTTCTATATTAATAAAAAGACATGAATAACGCTAGTACTGAACTTATAATAATTAAAAATTATTACCCCACCTATTTCTGTCCTAAACATTCCGAAACTGATACCGATAGACAAAAATAGGCACGTAACAATGAAAATATCTTTGAAAAAACGTGAGCATCAGCGAAATAGAAATTTTCAGGCGTAAACGGTTACCTCATCGGATGCAACGTATCCGGCATGGGCGCTGGTCCCAGTTCCGACGTTCGAGAATGCCCTTTGCGGTACCCACCGGCGAATTCGTTGAAAGGTAGGACGATATCGCGTATCAAAGGGACATCGAAAGGGGTGCAGATAACGGATCAAAAACGTAGCCACGGGAAACGGTTCAGGTGACGCGTTGCAAAAAAATCGATCGGACCGTCGCCGTGGTTCGGCTGCGAAGGTGGCAGCACCTCGCCACGCGATCTCTCGCGGCCGCGGCGGGGGCAGACCGTCGATGGCTGCATTTTTTCTTTTTTTTTACCGAACGCCGTCTCCTTTTCTCCCTGCAGGGCCCTCTCTTGCACCCGTGGTCCCTTCTATTCTCTCGTAGTTGGCAGATTAGGCTAATGCGATGGACCAGATGAGATATGGGCCAGCGAATCGGAGTACGGTACCGGCACAGCAGGGGCGTGACTGTACCCTGGAAACGGCCGTGCCCTGGGCAACAGTCACGACGTGGACTAACTGCTGGGTGGAGCTCCGTCTAGGCACTACCTACTCGATGGAACCATCATCCTCTTCCCTTCGAATGTCACGGGGGCAACCTAATGGCTGCCAGCTGCCTCGAAACCGGCGCCAGTTTTGAAATGGTCTCGCGTCTCCGAAGACACCGACCCTAGCTGTCTTCCGGAGTTTCGAACACTTCCAGTACCCTACGTGGTACCGTTAGGACCTAAGAGAACAGTGGATTGTCTATAGTGCAATCTGTGACAGTATAAGTCCAAACAATCTAGTGTAGCGTGCGTAAAATTCTTTGTAAGCGCGATGTAAAATGATAACTGCATCAGTATAGTACAGCCGAAGGTTCCTCGTCGAGTGACTATGACGTCCGAATGTAATAAGTGATTTTTGAGCTTCAAGAGAGATGAGAAGAGTACTGAAGATCCATTCACGTTCAGCTTCGTTTGAAATCTAAGTTCCGTACTCTATATCATATTCAGGAATCTTGATCCAAGCCTGATTTGATCCTGATCCATCCATATTTTTAAATCCGTTGAGCGTTGGGATTGAATTTTATTGAATTGTACTATCTGAAACAGAAATAAAACATTCGTTATACGAGATATCCAGAGTTAATTTCTTTCACCCCCAGAGAAATTTATCCCTTTCCCATCCTCGAGCAAACAATTGAACATGCACGGAATTTACCCTTACTGTAATTGATGCCAATAATTTCGCGAGAAGAACGTCGAACCGAAATGAAAACAGGGTGAAAACGCAGAGAAACAGGAAGAGGAATAGAGGAGTATATCTGGTGGGAGCAGTTTTCAGCCGATCGGGCATCGGCGAGATATTTTTTCACGTCCGTTTGCCGGTTTCAATCCCCTGTTCGAAGCCGCTGCTCATCCATCTGCCTACCGATATTCGTCCGGGGCCATATCTCCCGGCCACTTTTCAATTTCGTCCAACACCCCTCCTCTCCACCGTCCTCCGAATCGGCACGCGCCCTCTCAGTCCACACGTTCGATTCTCCGAGGCATAAATCCAGAAACTTTTGATTATTTAATCGGTTGCTCTTTCATGTTTAATTTCAACGAATTGGCGGAAGATAGACGTCCAGCCGAAGGAGGCCAGAGGGGATGAAAGCACGGAGCAAATTTTCCTGGCTGACCCTGCACCCGCTAGGGACTGCGTCCCAGTGTCATCGGAGTATACCGGCTAATTGCGAGGATGTTTTGTTGGCCGGTCGGAACTCGAGACCATCTACCCTTACAAGGTTTTGCATTTACCCTTTCCGTATCGACGACACGTACGGCACGAAACTCCGCGGAAACGAGGAGACTGGAACCCGTTCTACAACCCCTCCGGCTAACTTTAACACGCTAATACACAGTGAAAGTTGCCTTCTCGAGTTCCGAGTTCCGGCTGACGACTGGAGGAGACTGATCGCTATCGCAGCCTTAGAGGAAAAGTTGTGTAAACGTAAAACGGAGAAACTATTTTAACGAGGTGTTGATTTCAGAAAAATATCATTCGTAGTCGTTCAATTTCTACTCAAGTTCCAGTGTCTCAAACGGATTTGCAAAAATGTCTCATTCAACAAGAGTGAAATTGGAAGTAATTTAGGTAATCGATGGAATTAGCGAGTGGAAATGTTAAAAGACGTAGCGAGGGGGTGGCAGTCGGGGTTCGGATCATTCGGCACCGGTGCGGAGGAGCTAGAATACATAACCGGTGGTACGGGACATAAATCAATAATATCGCCGCCCCCTCTCCTTCGTTTCCTCCCCCGGGAACACGGCGGTGCACCCCCGCGAGCGGGCGTCTCTCCTCTGCGAGCACGACGAGCGACGCCGGCGTCTCTCTCGCAATCAATGTTCGCGTCTGAAACGTCACAAACAGTATATACGATCTCCGGCTCCGCGACGATTAATACGTCCTGCCGCGTGCGTGCGAAAGTATTGTCACGACTTAATTAAGACCAGTGCTAGTAATACTGATTTGTACAATACTGAGTCTATACTATACTAATAATTAGATAGATGAGTTCATGAAAAGGTATATCTCCTCTTTTAATCGATGCAAGGCCGTGTAAGAGAATCTGACAGCAAGGTTCATCTCGAACGTAAAGGATCATTGAAAGCGATATCAATTATCTTTGACTGGAATCGCAATTGCTGTACGGGAAACAGTACGCATCGGAAATCGAACAACGTTAGGGGGTGGCGAAGGGGGAGAGAGAGCGCTCCGCGAAGGGGGAAGGCGCCGAAAATTGATGCATTCCCTATGCAAAACAGCAGAAGCACGGCGCTAGTAGTTGTAGCTGGACGACACGCAACCGAGAATCCTCAATGATCTCTCTCCCTCTTCCTCCATTTCTCTATCCCTCCTCTATCCGTCTCGCCTTCTACCACCATCGACGATGCCTCCTACGTCACCTACGTCCCGAACAGAATCGAGAGCGGTATAGGAGCAATTAACACTCTATTAACACTAACGACGCTCATACATAACAACGGTGCCGCGGGGATTGAATTTATGGTCTGTTAATGGGGGTTACTTTATGCGTTATGCAGTCGTAAACGCGCGTCACGACGCCTGGACACGGGCGTCGCGGTAATTTCGCCCGTCTCTCAGGATGAACTCGTTCTATGCTGCTAACTATAAATTCCATCTCGCAATCAAGGTAAAAGGCTTGATCGTTGAATTAAAACGAAAACTACCTTGAACACGGTACTGTACGTAGCCTACTGCGAACGCTATTTGGCTATGAGAAAATGAATTTCATAAACAACCCTTTCTATCATAAGTCGTAAGCATAGGTCGATTTGGGGATGATTCGTGCAGCGAGGAACCGTGGAAAAGCAACGACAGGAGAAACAGGTGTAACGCGTAATCCTCTACTATGAAACGCGAGTAAACAAGAAAGTCAGAAGAAGGGAGAGGCTCACCGTTCGTCGAGCGCGCCGCGGAGTCGAGTGCCAAAGTTCATCGTAAGATCCTGCCCTCCTCATGGCTAAAGGAGACGCGGCAAGGCCGGTAAAGTGATAAAGCGGCCATAAATTCTGACCGCCATCCTCCCGTCACCCTCTCTTCTTCGTTCTCCCGGCTCTCCTCCGCTACGCCGGCTATTCCGTTCCTTCTCTCGTCCACCCGTCTATTTCTGTCTGTCTCATCTCCTTCTCCTTCCATCTGCGCCGACCCCGTTGCAACCTGGATGCACCTGCAACAACGGAATTGGCAAAGGTCAGCGCGCGAGTTCCACTCCGCATGAAATCGCGTACGCGGTCTGATATACTCACTCAACGATGAATCCTCGCTTGGCATCCGTGATGATCTTGATACGCTTCACTTGTTGAAGCGAGAAAATGCAAGTCCCCACGATCCACGGAGAGATTTAATTAGATTATACTATACTTACCTGCGAAGAGAATTCTCTTACGAATTTCTCGGAGTATACGATCCTGTGGTTTCGGCTCGGCTGGAAGAGGCCGTTGACCCAGCAGCGAGCGAACGCGAGCTATCGCACGGACGGAACGTCCTTGACCATAAATAACGTCGGAGGCAGACGGGACGTCAATTGACCTAACAGACGTGCCAATCGACACCCGAGTTTGATCTTCACCCGATCCGCAATTTCATCGAACGAATCCAAGAACCCTTCTCGTTGCTCGGTAATAAAAATAGACCTTTTTCCCTAAGATTCTTCCAGTGCGAAACGAGGAAAACGAAAGGTCGAAAGGACTCAATTAGGAAATTGGGTCATGCGAGGAATTCATCGACAACCACCCCTACGAAGAAGCTGCAGAAGTCCAGAGTTGTTGCAACCGAGCCGCAGGTTCGGCGAAACGTCGAAATCCAATATCGCGGTGTTCCAGGTTCCAGGCTAGAAAGCTAGGCGCACGGGCGCTCGGCGTGGAGCAGCGTACGTTCGTTGCAGCGCAAGGGGCGAACAGACAGAAATCCCAATAAATCATCCCGTCACAAGCCGTGAGCCAAGGCGGAGCCTCTTGCCTCGTATTAGCCAATAATAATCCTCTCCGAGGTGGAGGCCATCTTGGATTATACAATGGTTCCTTCCGCCACAATTCGTATAAATGCAACCTTCGGGGTTACCGGGCAACCTTTTTCGAAGGATCCCAGTGGCGTAGGTGCGCGGGTCTCCTCGGCCGTCGACGATTTTCGAGCCGTGTCACGTGCCACGAATCGGAGCGATCGCGAGCTTATCGATCATTCTGACCTCGAGGCCACCCCTCATCCCTCGTCCCTTATCCCTTGATGACCGTACGATCGCCCCGATTGCGATTTAATTTGATGGCTGTAACCCCGCGCTCGAACAAAATGCGATACCCCGTTTTTCTAATTTTACAGCATAGACACGTTCGAGTTTGTTCAGCTTCAAAGACTCGTACTATATTTAGAAATTACTTTTGTCACTCGCATTAGACCGATATCGGTCATATCGCATTTTACATCGCCGAGATATCATTAAAGGAGATTTATGTCGGAGGCGTAGAACCTCGCGATGATTATTAAGGCAGATGATAATTGTGGTTATTTGTTGGACGTACGGACGAGCAAAAAAGCGGTCTCGGATTCCAGAAGCCGGTAGCGTGTGTAATTATACGCGACCGGTGGCGTTAAACTGCACGAATCGACGAGTTTCTACCGATCGGGTAATTAATGAACGGGAAAAGAAAGCGCGGTGGCACGGTGGCGCGATCAATCTCCGACGAGCCCGACCACCATTCCACGTGACTGCTTTCAACCCCGTATAGTCGATCGATAAAGTTCGTTCGTTTAAACCGCGTTTACATTATCCAACTTTTGGTAAAGCAACTTGAAATTCAACGGTCGAACGGATCTAACGAGCACGAGAGATTTCGGTAGACGTTCAGAAAATGCCTGATGCAAAATGCCTTTTTGGAATTCGACCGTCCCATTTGATTATTTTTCATATTCAACCACAATTTATTTCTCGTTTTCAAACACAGCTATTATAATTAATATAATTATTATTAATATGGACAGACTCTTATATAATATAATACAATACGGTTTAGACTTGTCGACATGATAGCGTTTATAATACTATTATCGTTTCCCATCGTCGTCGTAGTTCGTCATAATACATATAGGCTTCATTCGCGTAGTGTGCATAATTATCATATACTCGCCGCTGCAATCGTATTCGTTTATTATCGTAAATCGTCATCATCGTTATAATCGATCGTCATCATCGTCGCGCGCTATACGTCGTCGTCGTCGGCGTCGTCGCAATCACGATCAAACATCGCTGGCATACGCTTATTACTTTTTCTTTTTCTCACCTCTCATTGTGTACATTTAGTTTACATAATGCGGGACACTACAAAATAATTATATTACGTTTATTATATAGTCCATAATACTATTTATATTTATATTTATATTTCGTATTTATATTTAAATATATATATATATATATATATATATAATTTATATATATATATTTATATCATTTATTTATATCATCTGTATTCCGCTTATAGTATCTCGGTAAACGTGCGGTGCTGCCTATGCATTTTTCATTCTTTTTTACTCGGCCTGTAGGCGCACCCCTATCTAAACGCGTTTTACTCTTTCTTCGTCTCGCGCGTAAACCGTGTCGAACGAATGCGTTGTACCCGCTCGGTTCTTTCCGCGTATCGTCTGCGTGTACGCGTGCGATGCAACGTGTAGGTATATGTGCACATGAATGTTCCACCGGTTCGGTCGGGGCAATGTGTCCACGTGACACTGATGACTCCAGCGTGCAGCGGATGCGAGCGAGAAAAAAAAAAAAGATTCACGCGCTTAATTCCGGTTTCACGGCGTCTTAAGCTCCGTTCACAAATTCGTACGAGCCGTGGACGATCACTGGGAAGGTGTGTTAAACACATTTCGCGTTGTATTCCGTTTTTCAGGCAATAGAAATATATAATTTTGCTTTAAAAGAAAAATAAAATGTGGGGCTGCTACACCGGAGGCATCGAGGGGTGACGGCTCTCAACGATCATATTGTCATCCATTTACTCTGTTTTCGCAGGCAAGCCGGACCGAAATCGAGGGCCGGTCCGCGCGGAATCGCGTTTGCTCGTATATCGGTTTACAGAGTACCGTATCAATAAATAGTAATTAGTTTCTCTGTAATATACTTGTAATCATCTTTTTAATCTATGAAACAGGTACCTACTTTACCTAACGCGGTATCGTATACAAAGTGGTCGCGGCACACGATTCGATGCCACGGCGTCAGACGTCGCCAATTCACATTGCCCCGCCGATTAATAAAAATCACCGTTTCGTCTGTGACCTATTTACAATAAGCTTTCACCCTTGTAGCAGCGAAGCCAGTGACGCGGGACTTAAAAGCATCCGAGGGTCGAAACAACCCCCATAAGTACTCGTCTTCCTACCCCTGGACAAGATCTCCAACTGTAGAGGGTCGGACTCTTCGAATCGTCAAGTTATTCAATCGGACACGCGTTTCAAATGTTCCTGTCGCGAATTAAATCGGGTCTATCAGTCTTCACAGAGCGTAATTATTATACGAAATCTTTGTCGGACTCGAAACGAATTATTGGAACAACTACAACGTCGAACGAAGCAATACGCGGTACAACTGTATTTACAAATGCATCGGACGTACGGTGACCGGATGATGTTTGAACGCGGTAATTTCTCTACGTTTCGTCAGGGCGATACGCGAAACCGGAAGTGCGAGTCAATGGACAAACAAAAGTTTTGGAACGTCCTTAGCAAATTTTCAACCGTTTTCCTATGTGTCTCTTGTTCGTGGATTTCTTCTGTTTTAAAAAAAAAAGGACAGTGATGCGAATTTTACGCGTGACGAACGGTTTCTCTAAATAAGTTACAGCTTACAACACTCGAGGCGATGGATTTCGCGTCGATCGAAGTGGAGAGGCCGATAGACTCCAAATATTTTTATCGTTACGTATTTTATAGATAGATATACAGCGCTTAGAAAGGTATACGAAATTATCGACACCTGTCTGGGGAGCGACAGGCAGTCAGGAACTCTTCGGTGCATGAGCGTGCGAGGACGTGGCCTTTGTAATTATTCGCCAATTGTTAAATTTCCTCATGTACCGATACTGACTAAAGAATGCTGTAGACAGTGAAAAGCAGTAAATGGAAAACGTATATGTATAAATGCAAGAAACCAGTTTCTTTACTGTCCCTATTTGCTTTACAATAATCTAGAACGGTAACGATAAGCATTCACTGTGTTAAATTCCATTATCTATTTAATCATACACGATGTACAGTAAAAAATATTTATTGAAAAATGGAAGGAGGATCCACCTTGCTACACACAACGTGGCACCAATAAATATTACATCGACGCGAAGGGGGATCGAAAGCTATTTATTTTTCGTTAAACGTTTCGTATTATTAGCGGTTCTTAACCCATGACCCCCGACGCATCGTGAGATCCTTACAAGAATCAGCTTCTCTTCGAATTTGAAGACTGTAGTTTTTAAATAAATAATTGATACATTTTACGCAATCGAGCCTTAAGTTATATGTATGTGTATTGTTTGGAACAACGAAACAGATTTTTAAGGATGGTTCGATATAGAAAAGCGGTTAAGAACCGCTGTTTTATTCGATGAGTGGTGTCTGCGAACTTCCCAAGACTATTTACACGATCGCAAACCCCACACGCGCGAGTGATCCAGTTAAGTTAATTGCGTATTGCCCGAGATACACCGAACCTCGACCGAAAGTTCATTCTTCTTCGAGACCGGACCGTTCATCCCCCCCCACCACCCCTAGTTTTCTTTTTAATTGTTTCTGAACTCGACCACCGCCCCCGCTCGCTGCGACCGACATGCCCGTTTCCTTAATTCTACTTAATTATCATCTTAAGACTTAGGCTTTAGACACGTTAACCTTATCGATTAAGCGCTAGTTTAGTGACTCACTTCGTACGTACGCACACGCTGTTAACTCAGTTTCTTTCTCTCCTCGTTCTTTCTTTCTCACTCGTTCCTCTAATCCCCCTCTCTCATTAAGTCTACATACAATCACGGTACTCTCTTTTTTTTTACCACTGTTTCAATTACGTATATCAGTTTAATTTTTACGCGACTATATAAGAGTAAAGATAAAATATATAATTTGCATTTTACACATTCCGATTCTAAACTCTAGGAATTTTCTGCCGCTTTTTTCTCCTATTTTTTTTGTATCATAGTTCGCCACGTTTATACACACAATATATTTTACTCTATGCAAGTAGTCGGTTCGCTGTTCCAGTGGATACAAAATTGTTCACTTTTAAGCTAGACCGGTGTTTACGGCGATCGCTCTGCTTCCCCCTGTCGATCCCCTAAATTGCATTACGTCTGAACAGAGAAGATTCGCGCGTACATCGTAACCGCTCGATTATTGCACAATAATTCTGTTTTTCCGCGTGTCACGGACGACCGGGAGAAATACCGGTGATAAATTTGACCATTAAGGAGCGAACGAAGAAAGAACCCTCCCGAACGTATCAAAATTCTGCCGATCGATACTCAGCGTCGTGAACTTCGTTCGCGAATTGAGACACGACGATGTAGCACTTACACCGTTTGCCTGTCCAACAAGGATTAATGTTACCGACACGGTGCACCCGTGAAAAGTCTCTGAAAACGTTTTGTCACGCAGGCATTTATGCGTGAAATTTCGCCTGCGCCACCGAGCGCGAGTGTCGTAATAGTGGATACCGTGACGCAACACCGGGGCAATAAATACTTACTTCCTTTGTCTCGCGAGCCGCACCCTGCGACTTCAATGCCGGCCATTACCTGGCCTACATAGATCCTATCTCTGATCAATGCGACCAGAATTAACACATGTCGCGTTTACCTACCGCGGGACCCGCCGTTCAAAAGTTCAACCCGAGTCGTGCGAGATTCGTCCATCGAGGGAAAACGTCGGAAACCAGTCACGAAGCTAACGATTTAATTAAACTCTCCCCGATGTAATTGTACTGATCGTTATTATTCGAATTTTTCAAGTTCCGAGGCGCGAGAAGGAACGACTTAACAAACCCTATCTGAGGTGTGTAACGAAGTTGGAAATTGCGTTGCTCAAAGTTTGTTCGACGACTGATCGGCGGTTGCCGAAGTATACTTTCGCTAAGTAACTTTCGATGTAAACGACCAAGTATAACGATAGCCGTCCAGTGACCCACAGTAGAATAGTTTATCTAGTCGGACGTACGGAATGAAGTGCATAAAGAAACAATTCGAGGTGGATCGGGAGGCGGAAAAGTGGAATGGCCGTTATTTATCGCCGGTGTTCCTCTTTCCGTTTGGAACTTTTACGAAAACCCGTGCCGACGTTCGACGCGGAGCCGCTCGACGGGCTATCGAGCTTAATTGACGCCAATTTGCCCGGCCAATTTAGAATCACGACCCCTGACCGTAAACGTTACGGGTTTCGACGCTTCCCACCCCCGAAAAGAAAACAGTGAAGAGGAACCGTGCGCGGGAGACAGCGAGCGATCGTCGACGATCTTTTGCGTTTTTATTCTTTTTTTCACAGTTCGTTGCTCCACAAGGACAAAATGTTTTTTTTTTTATACATAAATAAATCTCTCGAGAAAGAAAGGCCGGTCGATGCGCATAAGCGAGCTCTGGACCATGTATGCTTTACGTATCCTTACGTATATCAGTTCTGTACGAATCGTTCAAAAGTCGGAACGACCAACCGTCGTGGGATCTAAAAATTTAGAGATCGACTGAATTTTATGGAAAAAAAAAAAAAAATAATAAGTTGATCGATCTGACTTCTGCCTGGCTCATACATCTCCCGTTTCTCTTTCCATCTGTTCACTTCGCTTCTTTATTTCTCCCATTGTCAACGGGCCAGAAGAAAGTTCACCGGGATGCCATGCCGGTCCCATGGGAACGTTCCTCGAAGCCCAAGAAATTCCCAAATTATTTCCTTCTATGTACATCTATATTTCTCTTTCTTTTTTTTTAATCATTTTCTTCTTTTTTACCGTTTCGTTTAAATATCGTCTTTTCGCTTTCGTTTTATACAAACGTTTACGTATTTTAATTATCGTTTATTACGTATATCGTTTAAATTGCGTGTATACAAGGTAGAAACTAAATTAACGTCGATCTAAAGTTTTACAACACAGCACAAGAGAATTCGCCGCGGCGGAGTTCTCCGACCGAGTTTCGTCGACGACCTCGATCCGTCATCGATCGCGATCCATCGATCGGGTCGACGAACGACGCGACGCGTTCGGCCACCCCTTGGCACGCTCAATAAACGGTCTAGCCATAAATAAAATTATGCAGATCGAGTAAAAAATAATTGCCACCTCATTAACGCGACGTTCATCGATTCTGTTCGAACATGCTTCGTATTTATGAATAAATATTCAGCAGGATATTTATACCGAAACTGATAACAAACAAATAATTTCCAATAAAAATATATTTGGAAATGACACTGCATTTTATTTGGAACGAATCGATCGAACTGTAAGAACATTAATGCAGTTTTTAATTCGAGGAACTGTTGAGAAATTGCAGGATAGCGTTTTTCAACCACGAGATGCTGGCTAAAGACGTCATTAAAGTGCCAAGAGGTTCGCGCCGAAAACATACTATTCCAAAAATACGCTACGAATTACATCACTTGGTAACTTGGCCTCGTATCGCGCGGAGCAGCGAGTTATCAATTACCACGAAATTTTACCGAGGATCTTTGTAATTTTCCGAATATTTGTAAGAAATACGTAAACGCAGTATTACCCGTAATTTTCAACTGACGGAATAAACAAAGCGGCTCTACGTTTTACATGCTCTTCAACCGGTGTAACAAAAAAGGAAACAGTCCGATCGTATGTTAAAAGGAACGTGACACACGGCAAAGTGCAAGTAAGAAATGTAATTTTTTAACTGACCTTGCGAATCTTGCGATGACACCAATGAAGAAATGTCAAGGGTTCTGCTCCGCCGAGGGCCACCGCACTTCTAACACCAGTTTTCCATTCATTCAGCACACTGTCCTTCGAATGGGAAATTTCTCCGCATGTTTGGCCGGAAACTATGTCAGATATATCCGAGATCGATTCACCGAAACAAAAAAGATCACTGGAATTTTACACTGTTATTTCACTGGTTCCATAAACCGTTTCGATCATTCCTTCCCCGCTCGACTCGTTTTCAGCCGTAAAATCGAGTGTGCAGCCTCGCGTTTCTTCTTTGAAATTTTCCGACACTTGAAGAAACACATCGGATTTCGAATAATCACACTTGGCACGTTCCCTGAATTAACCCTCGCTGAGCCACCGTGGTGTATCGTAGAGAAAAGAACCTATCTAAACGATCCTCTAAAGAATACTAAATCCGTTCATCTACTCGCTAAATAGAGACACGATTGGACGACGGTCCGTTTTTATTTTTCTCGTTTTCCGGTTTAATTGCGTTTCCGCCCTCCTCTTCCTTTACGATCTAACTCGCACTACGGACTCTACGCGATTCTGTACGACGTGTAAGAGAATAAATAATAAAACGTTTTCCTAATTATCTATAGGGTAATTCTTTCTTTTCCACGCGCGATACAATGTTTTCTCCGCGAAAACGATTCACCGTCGTTCGATCCGTTTTCACACTCGTTCCGATTTCTCGTTCGCGAAGTTCACGTACTCTTTTTCTCATATATGTATATATATATATTTATATCTATATCGTATATATCACTTTACACGCTTTCGACATTCACGCTCTCTATGCTATACAATTAAAGGATCGACCATTCAGCTCGCGTTTTCAAGTAAGTATATTTGTTTCTCCCTTTCTCACCCGCATTCTCTCTACTTCTCGCACGCTTCTCTCATCCTCTCTCCGCCGCCTTCTTGCTTCGCTCCGCCAATGTTTTATTCCCTATCGTTATAGGCTTTAGTATAATTACATTCGATTAAACGTAATAGAGGTTAACGCGGTTCTGATTAGCATGTGATCCAGTTTTCCCTCCTATCCGATCCGATCCGATTCGATCCTTCTTTCTCCGTTTTTTCCCGGGCCGTTCCTCTCCGCCGCCGTGACTATTAGAAAGATCTGCGCGCGTTCCTATAAATCTTCATCCGGCTGGTTCGTGTGTCCGGTTACCCTTCCTTCTTTCTCCTTTTCTTCCATTTTACTCCGTGTCCCTCTTCGCTTATCTCGCAGTCCCTCTCGCGCGATCTCTCTCTCTCTCTCTCTTTCTTTCTCTATCTCTTTCTCGTCCCTTTGTCATCGTCCTCGTTCATGTCTTCACTTCCATCCACACCGTCGGCCACGTTCATTTCTCTTCCACGTTCGGTCCTTATCCCTTTTATACACGTTGTCCTCTTCCATTTTTGGTACGAGCAACTTGATTAACACGACAAAATAAGCGTCATTGCTGTATGAGTGGGGTACGTGGGGTGTGTGTGCGCGTGTATGCATTAGTGTGCGAGTGTGTTTCCGATTCCTGGCCGTTCGTTTCAGGGTTCGCGGGGCGCTGGCACTGGGTCTGAGGCTTTGCTAAGGGGTTGCGTGTACGTGTCTGCGTCTGTCTGTTCGTGTGTGTGCGTGTGTGTGTGTGTGTGTGTGTGTGTGTGTGTGTGTATGTGTGTATGTGTCGGAGGGGCGGGGGTATGGGGGGGAGGAGGTAGTGCTGGAAACAAGGTATTAACGACCCTGAGAGAGATGAGACCTCTTTGGAAGTTCCACTTCTCCGGTGGGGCTGTTCGCTCAACCCTGCGGCGAGGTCTGAGGCGAGATCTCGGTGTCCCCGTCGCCGGAGCCCGGCTCCCCTTTCGTCTTGTTCTCCTTCTTCCACTTCATCCGTCTGTTTTGGAACCAGATTTTGATTTGCCGTTCGGTCAGGCAGAGAGCGTGCGCGATCTCGATCCGCCGCCGCCTGGTCAGGTATCGGTTGAAGTGGAACTCCTTCTCCAGCTCAAGGGTTTGGTATCGGGTGTACGTCTGCCGGCCCCGCTTCCTTTCTGAAATCATGCAAATCGATCTTGCTCTTACCCCGTCGGTCCGTTAGCCTCCCGCCACGAAGCTTCTATGAACTCCTCGCTCTTATTACGGAATCTAATTGATCGACGCGTTCGAATTGGAATTCGATTAATAGAAGTTAGGTTTTTATCGTATCGAGAGGCAATTGGTCGTCGTTCCAATGTCTCTCGTCGCCTCCATTATCGACCTACGTCCGTTACCCTGACGCGACTTTAACGATCGAAGTTCGCTACCAAAAGAAGGAAAAGAAAATGCATGGAAATCTCGGATACCGTTCACCGCTGCATTCCTGCCCAGCGGAGGTAGCCACGGGGTACGCGAAAACGCTTCGTTAGCCGCGCGGTGCACGCTCGAGGCCGCGATCCGAGATATTTAATGAACGCCGGAGTAACCTGCTTCGGCACGCGGGAAAGTTTTTACCCAGGAGAACAAAAATGCCTGTCCGACGAAAGAAAAAAGCTGCCACCTCTGGGCTCGTAGGCGCAGTTCCGCGTATGATAGATACCTTACAGATATCCGTGACGTGATCTGCGCTCGGTGTGGCGGTACACGAATCCCGAACGAGAATATTAATTGTACTTGCCAAGGGAAAGGGAGAAGCGCGGACAGAGAAAGAGAGAACTGGACTCTGCGCGGACCAGCGTACACGCGTACAGTCAGGTCAAAAAGCGTGGACGGGTACAAGATTTAACGCGTACACGGTGCGCGTTGTAAATTGATACGAAAGATGCGAGACGTTGAGTCGGCACGTAGGCAAACCTGATCTTGCCGATTAATTTTTCTATCTAATGGTACGGTGCATGCGTTACGCGCGAGAATCCTATTTTCTGCGAGAGGTATACCTGTCTTTTACACCGTATACTCGCGCAGCAGGCATAATCTCAAAGGGTTAGGTTGGCTGTTGCCACATGAGCGCGAGAGGGCAAAACGAGAATATTTCAGAGTGGTACGAGGGAGGGAAAAAAGGAACAGACGGAAAGAGGACAGCGAGAAAAGAGAAGGAGGAGGAGGAGGAGGAGGAGGAGGAGGAGCGAAATAAGACGAAGAAGAAGAAGAAAACTCCTTGGTGAGCATTCGAGGCAAACGCCGCCCGTCGCGCTGTCGGCCGATGAAGACGGATGGCGACTCTCCTTCGCGTGGAGAGAGCGAGAGAGGAAGAAAGGATCTTCTCCTTCGAGGGTTCCGCGCCTCTCGACCGGACGGAGAACACGGGGAAGGAGAGAAACTCTGGGAACATGCCCTCTCCTCGCCCTCTTACCTCGGGCTACGCTCTCAAATTAACAACATACCAATCTCTAGCGTTTTCTTATAACTTTTGACCATTACGCCCAACTTCCACCGATTATTATTCTCCGTCCCAGGCTCCCAGTTTTTGTCGTCCCGGACCCTTCCACTAAATTATGCTTTTAAAAATGCATTAGAATTACCACGGGCGATACGACGCCCACCGCGTCGTCGTAAAAACTTGACGAACTTTAATAACGAAACCGAATCTCTGCTGCGACAAAATGTTAAAACTGATCGTGTTCAGATCTGTTGCAAACAAATGATACGCCTGTGGAAACAGTCGTTGCGAAATCAAAGCATCTTTGATGTCCGGTTTAGGAACGGCTAGCAATCACGGGGGAAACACGTCCGCGGCAAAATTGGAGTCCTAGCGAGCCAATCAAAGGATGCCCGGGATAAACATAGATCTCGTGTTTCATCAAAGAGGCTGACGAGTCGCGCCTCCGCTTGGAAGCCCCGGTTTATTAATGTTCATTCGTCAGCCAGTTAATGAAGGTGCCCCATTGAAGACAACCCAGAAGAGATCATCAAAGACGTTCAACGAAACGATGTCCGAGGCTGGACCGTGCGATTAGTCTATGCCCCTATATCGATAACAAGTATCATTGCCCAATCGCAATTAGGAGGCGAGGTCATGTACGCCATCGAGAACCGCGAAACGCCAGGTGCTACCGTTCAAAGAGATTCTTAATAGCGACCAACGCTTTTGAAACAGTTGGGTAAATAATACTCGGCGCTTCAACTCATCGAAGATCATCTATCATACCGCGAATTGAACTTGGAACGACTACTTCGTGTTTTGGTGTGTCTAATACAAAGTTTCAGTGGATCTAAGCTCGACCCAGCGGCTGTTTTATGGATCGTTTCTAAAAATAAATTGAAAAATCGCGTTGACGCCTCGGGCGCCTCAGGAATGGAAACTCGCGTCAGCCTCGCAGCGAGTAACTATTATCCTAATAACGAGGTAGCGCAAGGATATCGGCAATATCCTCGCGACTTACGTACGGCTATAGCCGTCCGGCTTGAAATCGATAGTGGACTCGAATCTCGATCGGCCTCGTCCGGTGGATTAGACGTCAGCCTTCTCCTTCTGTCGAGCATGCGGGCTTAATTAAGCAGCCGCTCGGTACCGAACGCGGACAGAAGCCTTAATCGACCAGCGAGAGTAATTGGACGTAAACTGTTGGAATAAGAAAATTTTCAAGGCGCAACGAACTAGTCATATGAAGAGTGTTAAACGGAGAGAACAACGTTGCTCGACCAAGGGAGTCCTTGAAACGGTGCGAAGGCGTTATCAGGGTACCCGATCGGCAGTGAATTAATCACCGGTATGAATTCACGCCGGTCCGCAAAGAATTCAATGGCTGTTTTCATTGTGCGAACGCGTTCGTGGGAAACGCGAGGGTGCGAGATACTTTTTATGATCGTTACTGGAACGCTCGGGAAGAAATGCGGAGCGAGGCTCTAACGGGGAATCATTTTTCAGTTGAACCATGACCCAATTCTTGAGAGAACGTCAGAATTTGTTTTGAAATCGAGATTTTAGAGGAACAAAAAATTGATGCACACCTCGGGGGTAGATCGCGCGAATTTGTGCACGGCGAGGTACGCGGGACGCGTTAAAGAGGTCGATAACAAGAAAAGCTGGCCAGAACCAGAACCAAAGCCAGAGGCCGCGTCGCGTCGCCGGGTTTATGCTGAAACCGGCGTTCCGATGGCGGCGCGTATAGCCGTAGCCGTTGCTCTCTCGCGGACGGAGGTGACTTTAAACGCGGGGCAATAAATTAACGGCGTTGGGTTACGCAAGGATCAAATGTCCCCTGGAGTATGCCCGAGAGATTTATGGGTCTGCCTTCACTGGCGCAGCATGAAGGAACGGAACGGAACAGAACAGAACGTACACAACCGTATGGCTTATTATAGGCTAGTTGCTCCGCTTCTCTCTCCCTCGTTTTCTCCGTTCTCTCTCCGCCGCGGACCGACGCTGGTCTCTCAGAGAGACCCGCCGCAGGATACAACATGCGCGCAGGACTTTTCAGATGAACAGCTAGCCGGATGTTGTAACCCGCTAATAAGGCGCGGCCACCACTCGCTGCCCAATTAAGCTAAAGCTTTACGTGGCCACCTTAAGGCCAGGCCTTGAAACGCTCTTCGATTAGATACCCTAGATATCCCATTAATTTTATCGCGTTCAACCCTCCCCCGAGCTGCTGCCCGCGACGGGTTCTGGTCTGTTCTGTTCTGTTCTGGCCAACACCGATCCGGGCCTCTCTCGGATTATATGACCGGTCGACGTTGCTGACAGAGGTCCAGATTAATTGCGAGGAATCCGGTGAACCCGCCTTGGAAAATCTTTCCGGCCGGTTTCACAGGTTCAGGTGGTTTCGTTCGGGACCGAATAACGACGGAGGGCACGATATACTTTCACCCTTGTACAACCGTGCGACGTGAGAACTTCTTAGATAAATATGAAACGCGAAATAGTTGAAAAATGATCGAAACCTGAACAATAGCTGACACCTTCGGATCTGGGAGAAGAAACAGTGCTTCGGCTCGCGTCTCTTTAATCCCGAACACGTGATCGAATAAGTTGCCTCCGTCTCGATTCCCGTCTCGACCAACCGTATATATTTTAAGCGCGGCAATCCGTCTTGCTTTTTGTATTTCCGTCCTAAGCTGTTTTATGTCACGTCGTTTTCGTTGAACTTTCTTCGCCCCGAGAAGGGAGTCATCGCTTTTTTGCTCGGCGAAAGGCAAACCAGCGTGGCCCTCCACGTGTACGGGGGTCGAGACGGTAACCTTCGTTCAGGAATTTCGTCGGTTGTTTATGCAGCCCTCCGGAGCAGGGTCGCGTTCCAGGCTTCGCAAACTTCCTGGATCTTCGATTCGAAAATAAAATAAAGAATCGTGAACCAAAGGAGAACCGGAAGAACTTGAAACGACGCGAACAGCTTGTTCGATCGGTCCAAGTAACAGCGACTGGTTCGAATGGAAGCAACGTGCAGCTGACGAGAATTACTCTCGTCGAAGTAAGTATTTGGGTTTTGGATATCACGAAGTGGAAACGTCCTGAGCGCGGAATGGTCATCTAGGCCGTAGCAAAGAGACGAGAGAGGAAGTGGAATTCAATAGAAGTCACCGCCGGAATAGGAAGAACGTCGAGTAGATCGACGCTCATAGAGGGAAGTTTAGAAGCGGAGAGTATCCGATAGGAGGCCCTCTATCTTTGCCTTCTTTTTTTGTCTGTCGGAGCAGACGGACGGGACAAGGAGACGAAGTCTGAAAGCCCGGGGGAGTGTTAGAAGGTCGAGATAATGAGCAGCGTTGAACGTATGCATTGGTAATAAAGGGGTATCCGTCTGGTCGGTGTCCTACTTTGCCTGGCCTGTTTTTATTTGCACCTGCTCGACGAACGGAGAAGTACTCATCGAGAAGCGAGAAACAATGACAGAAAATGAAACCCAGATATGAACATAGTCTTTGTTAATTAATTAACGAGAGTGGTGGGTATAAACGATCAGAAAACTATGTATCAGATAATTTTACTAATGTCTGACATGACGGACCTTTGACTACAGCCTACTTTGAGACCAATTTGAAATTTCTACGTATAGGTAATTTACGCGCGAATCCTCGAACAGAAACTCATATCCTTCGCGCGGTACATCGTCCATGGCTGTCTCGGGAGTTCATGGCGGCGGCCCAAAAAGCAAACGGACATAGGGATTTCCGTGGAGCGATCCATCATCGTCACCGTCCGCACGCCCCCTACTCTTCCGCAACTCTCTCCTTTTCTCGCCCTCTCTAACCATCTCTGTTCCGTTCTCGCACCGCAACGTCATTTCCTCGACGCTCCTCCTTTCTTTGCCCCTCTGGGGGCCACCATCCTCTCTCTTTTTGAATATCTCACGAAGCCGCCATCGTTACGGACACCCGTCTCTCTTTTCTCTCTACCCCTCGGCGTTCGCCACGGCAAAACTATGTATATAGAACGAAATTCAACGGAACGCGTTTCGAGATGAGAATTTTGATCACCACGACCGCGACCGTACCCGGCCACGTTCGCGCAGCCCACAGGTTAAAACTGTACGCCTGCCACATGGTATCTAGGGAATTTTTTACGATCCTTTCGTCGACCCGAAAGCGGAAAGGGTTGGGGCTCGTCGATCAAATCGGACCTACGGTCGTTTCAAATATTCCATCGAAGTTGAAAAAACTTGTTTGATAATTGCAGAAAGTAATAACCGGCACAGGTTGACGAATACGGTTGCGAGCACGTGTCTCGAAGAACGGAATAGCACAACCGAGTTCATAAATCTGCAGCCTCAATTAGTCCGGCGAGCGAAAAATAAAACAGCAAGTCACAGGGAGCAAGGGCCATTTTAATTCCTCATTACGCGCCGGGTTATTGGCCATTTACGCAGCTATTTCATCCGATTAATTCGACGGTGGTTGCGGTTTCTTTTGCCGCGGCACTTCGTTCCGTTTCGCTAAGCGATCGTGTCGGTGCTTGGATTATGTAATAAGAAATGTACGCCCTCGTGTACAATGTACGTACACACGCTCGAGAACGCGGCCGTGTACGCGCGCAACAACGGAAGTCTCACACCTATGCAGAAGAGCGCGCTTATTTGCAAGGGAAGGAACGAGACCGGCCACGGCCGAAGGCACTCGGTATCATAAATCTCTGCGCGCTAAAGGGACCACAATTACTTTATTTTAAACGCGATAGCTCTTATCCGCCCGACGAGTCCGTACGAATGAATCGACGACCAATCAATAATCTAATTTGTTATTACAGAAATGTAAGCCCGTCCGATTGACGTTAACGAAACGTTTATTAATAACCACCGTTGCTCGTCGCGAGTATTTCGATCTCAGATGTATAGAACGGAATCCCCGAAGCGTCAAGTGTCTGAGACTTGTGAATTATAAGCTCATCGCGTGTTACTTCTATGGTATTGCTACAGCGTTTCACGGGGCATAGCCGCGAGAAATATTACGTTTTGTCGTATGATAATGCGTTTCGCAGGATAAGTCGTGGCTTCTTGCGGTAGTTACATTGTAATTACTGATGCTCGAAAGCCGCAGACCGAGTAAGCCGCGTCCGCATCGGGAGAGTTAATTTTCGACGTTCCTCTCTTTTTCCATCGAGCTAATTGGCTCGATCGCGCCGCCGCCGCCAGCGCGAGGATTTCGCTTTAAATTCTATCCGCTTCGCTGACCAATTATAAAAAAATGTTAATCGATGAACACCGTGTTCACCTAGCGCAAAGCGTGGCGAGCGTGAAATACGAACGACAGTGATCAATTGCTTGAGCTCGGTGCATCCGCGGAGCTTCCAAGTATCAGCGACAGACGTTGAAAAAAAAAAATTATTTCGAGCAATTAATCATCGCGGCTAATCGTAAATTGAATTCTGTAGGAATCGCGGACCGATGGATCTGCCGTTACGACCCAAGTTTAGAGAGTAGAGAGACCGATCACTTTTTCAACCTTTCGTCGACGCGGTAAGCTGGTCTCGTCTCGAATCGTAATGCGCATTGACATTTCGGGGGCCAGCGAGAACATTAATTACGTGAATTCTCAGTGGTCTAACGCTGTCGCGGCTGTCGCGCGAGTCGACAGGTAGTCGGGGACATTTATAGCGAAAATTCTGAGCGTAACGAACGGATCTCGATGCACGCCAGCAATAGTACTACCGTCCCCGCAATCAGAGGAGGCTCAAGCGTTGTCGAAAGTCGTGCGCAAACACAGAGACGGCGGCGGCGTTTCGTGATGTTCGGTGAAACCGAGCGAACATGCCCGGCCAACTATCGCCGGAATTTCCTAACCGACGTAACCCGCAAATGTCCCCGGCGCGGCGTAAGGTGCCAGGGAGAATCTCGGCAAGGTTTCACCGGGCAAATGCCCGGGAGAGCCACCTGCATCTATAAAATTGAGCCATGCATTATTCATCGAGCCGCCTCTGCTCTTATAGCGCGCTTAGCTCAGCTGGTGTGTTTTGCAACGTCGAAAGAAACGGGTAGCCGTGGCCGCGAATGGATAACCGGATAGTAAATTGATACGAGCTCTATCGTAATCGGTTTGACCTGTACTACACGAGTAATAGAATTGACTGGCGCGGAACTAATGGGCCGTCCTACTAGAAGAATGTTCAGAGGAAACCTATTTAACGTCGACGTCTTTTCAACGATCGGAACTTGTTCTACGTTGTTAAAACACGTATAAATGACGAAGACGATGGGGGAGGGAATGTTCGACAGGAGCACTTTCGCTGATTCTGGATAACCAGGCTCGTTAATCAATTTTCGGAAGGAAAACGATGCTGGTTCATCAGAGGGATGAAACGATCAATATGTTTAGTTAAAAGAATTGTAAAAAATGAACGAACATGGTCGAATTGTGCGGTAAAGACAAGTGTGCCGACATCTATGAGCAGGATCAGGCACCCGATGCTCTTTCTTCCCTTTTGACTGGCAGCGAAGCGTGGACCAGCCTCGTCATAGCAAACTAAACCAAGGGCGACCGTTTATCGGTGAAAGGAGCCGGCTGGTATCAGCTTTAGAACCAAACCGAGAGATGGTCCGAAGGGTGTCGTTTAAAAAGATCCCGCCACCGACGTACGAGACTTTTACTGATAGAACTTACGTGTATAATTTTAGAGAAACCAATTACGATGATTCGAAGAGAAGACTACGTACTTGACACCACGAGATTCTCCGAGCGACTGAAGAAGTAAGGAGACGAGAAGAAATCGGAAGGGGAACCTGACCTTGCAAGGTGACGAAGTACGCAATTTAGATTTCGACACCAAAGAGTCGAAGGGAAGAGAAATAAGAGTAAACGCAGCGGGGCACCCGGAACCTGTGCTCTTACCTAACCCGGAGATAGGATACCGTCGGGTTAAGGGAAACGGCTATTATCGCTTCGTTATTGCCGTCATAAATTTTGAACTCGTTGCACCAAAATAACACCGGCCGATTCTCCTCAGTCACGGACGGTTTTAGAAAAGTCCGGTGTACCTTTCGAGCCCCGTCGTATTTCAGAGAACAGGTGGTTCGACAAATACAAACGAGTTGAATTTTATTTATCCTTCAAGAATGAAATTCTGTTCTTAGGTAAAAAAATAAAATGATTTGAACTGTTAGGGGTGAACGAAATCTAATGTTCTCGTGTAAGTGAGGAAACTGGTTCAAAGTAACATCGAAGGAGCCGCGAGTTATCATGGGAATAAAAGTGGATGAGGCTCGGCAGCCGTGGAAGAGAACTTTTATGGGGTACGTGTGGTGAAACGAGCACGAGAGCCGAAAGGTCGGGGCAATAAATAACTCGGGACGTCGGTATACCTAGAAACTGGAGACATTATGCCAATCTTGGCTTCGCGAAGCGTACGAATGTGGTCTAGTTTTACCTACCGTTGCATAAATCTGAAAGCGGCTACCTGCCATCCCCACTCAATATAAAAAAAAAGAAACCTTGCTTTCTATCCGAACGGTCTTTTCGGCCACGCGGGAAAATACCTGGAGACCCTATTTTCGACAACCGTATCACGTATTAGGCCTCTTCTTTACTTTATGAATGCAAAATTCGTGTTCCTTTTTTTCGTCACGTAATGCGAGATAGGGGAATTTTTTTCTTTTGATGCGAAACAACGCGCGCCAGGTCGGACGATTTTAAAAGTCGAGACTCGTTCACTACCGCCAAAATCTTCCTGCTTCTTTGATTTACGATCGCGTTGTTGTTCGTCAACATTTCGGAATATGAATCGTGAATGACGCGCCTGCGGCTTCTTATTCGCAATAAATGGAACGAAATATCTCCTTACCAAATTGACTTCTCATCCACGGGTACAGCGGACTGGGTAGGTTCGCGCTGGCCGCGCCTTGAGGAGCGGCCTGTTGTTGCTGACTAAGCGGCGACGCGACCACCCCCTGGTGTTGCTGAGCTTGCTGCTGTTGCTGGGGGTGCATGCCCGGTTGCGACTGCTGGGATGCCGCTTGCGTCTGCTGTTGCTGCTGGTACATCATGTGCTGCTGCTGCGCCTGAAGATGCTGATGAGGGGGTGGTTGCTGCTGTTGCTGATGCTGCGTCTGTTGTGGCTGCATGTGAGGGTGCTGCGAGTGCATCTGATGGTGCATCTGCGCCTCGACCAGCGGCGGGCTGTCCGGTCCATCGAGCACGCTACCCTGATGATCGACCGCGGCCGCCTGGAGCTTGCAACTAGCGTAGACAATCGGGGTGGACGGATGTCCGTTGGGTGTCGGCGTGTGCCCCATGTGACCCATCCCGGGGCTCGGGGACGTCGACCTGTAGCCGCCCATGCCGTCCATGCTCCCGTGATCCTGTTGATGCTGATAATAGGTCGCGTTCCGCATGTCCATTCGATTGTACGGCGGAAACCTAGGATAAGGCATATCTTGCTGGCCTCCGGCAGCCCCATAATGGTGAGCGGGCACTCCTTGACGTAATAAGCCGGGGTCGCAAGGGTCCCCAGACTGTTGGGACTGCTGTTGCACCGATTGGGTTTGCTGGGGCACCTGGACGGCGGCACCGTAGTGCTGCTGATGCTGATGCGGGTGTTCCACCCCGCCATTACGCAGGTCCGGGATGTACGAATTCGCGAAGTACGAACTCATGCTACTGTCCCACCTGGCCCACCTTCCGATGCCTGGCCCACCTCTTTCTTTATTTTATCGCTCGTCTTCTCGCGCTCTCTTTTTTACAAAATTGATCACCGGTTTATTTATCTATTCCTGCCTCCTCTCCTTCCTCGCCACTATTTTCCTTCCTCCTATCGTACAGCCGATTCTATGTTCCTTCGTTTTCTCTTCCTTTCCCTTTTAATATTTCTCTGTTTTGTACTCAAATGCGTACGGACACACGCGTCCTCTTTTTTTTTTTATTACGTATACATGGATACTCCTATTTATTTATATACACGTTTGTATCCTCCCTCCCTCCTCACACACTCTCGTAGAACACGCGCGCGTGCACACTATATATTCGTATCACACCACCATCACCGTGAATCACTAGCGTATCATCGAAACAATTTCCTCCTCCTTCTATCTCCCGTTCCGTTCGCGCTCGTTTATCACACTGGACTCATCGATACGAAATGAAAAATAGCAAGGAGAAACTATAAACTGGAGCACTAAAGAACCGTGAGTTGAGGGTCGTTGGGTTTTAAACTTGTACACGAGGGGGGGGTTTTGTGCAAGATGGTAATCAGAGTTCCACTTCGGCGTGGTATCTTCGTTCAAAGCGCCAAGCCGCTCCAGACACGTTCCGTTCCTCTGTCCACCCTGCTAACGAAGTTGTGCCGCACCTGAAAAACCAAAAATCCACCTCGCGTTAGCGACACGAATTTGTCAGGTTCACTTTTTATTATTTGTTAAAGCAGTAGAAAGACAAGAATACTACGAGTACAGGACTCGTCGTTTCCGAGATTCTTGATAAACGACGAGTCGAATTACGATTTCATTTAATCGTACCGCGTTAAGTTTTGAGCCAGCTCGTACGTCGGCTACGAACTTTGTACTGAATGAACGGAGGTTTGCTCGGCGTTTTGCTCTGACAAGAGTGACAGAAGGCGAGTTACACACGTGCTCGTCACGGTGACGGCCATCGCCCAGACACCGAACTCTCTGCTTGGCCCTGCTCCGTGTAGGCGGGCTAAACGATCGTTAAATTTGGAAAAATTCCCGGTCCATTAAGCGAGCTCTACGCCTCGTCGAGATTCTCCTACTAATTTTTTTGTTGCACCCAGTTTGCCGCCACCGAGTTCCCCGCAACTCGTTAGTATGTAACTAGAATCCCGTTGCTTCTTCTCTTTCTGGTATTTCTGAGTGAAGACAATTCCAAGAAAGTATTCGGGATTCAACAATTAATTCTAATTCAGTTCGTATCATCGAGCACGCGAGAATTTTTGACGAACGACTCGTTCCGAATGGACCGTTTGAAAAAACGAAGACACAGAAAAGTTGTCGGTGCTTCATCAATTCATAGAAGCTCTCACCGAGTACAGATTACTAAAGAGTCGCAGCCCTATGGAACTTTGGGCGGCACGAAAAAGTTGGCAATTTTTGTCACCCTTTAGAATATATTCAGAAATAAGAAGCAAGACACTCGTCGATGCTGACCAATTGCTAAACGCAAAAAGGATCCTATGCAATTTCTTTCTAACTCCATTCGTTAAGAAATAATTAGCGATCGACAAAATAATTAATCGATTAGTCCTGAATTAGCAGTTACCTACAATTTTTAGTTGAAACATTTTTCAAAATATCGAGAAAAAAAAAATTTTGTATTTTTCCGGGATTTGGTCAGGCGCGTTCGTTTATCGCCAAAACTACTGTTGCCGCTAGCGAAAAATATTTTAAACAAAAGTTGTAGATATCACGAAAAGCTATGAGTTTTGTATAAAACATTTTTTTCTACCGTCAATAGTTAATGAATATTTTCCAATAAACTGATTTTTCGTTTTTTGTGAAATACTCGTTAACTATTGACGCTAGTGAAAAATGTTTCATACAAAAATTGTACCTCTAGCTGTTAGCGATTACCGACTGTGCTTTGAGCCCCATTGAGCCCCATTCGCTGGCCCAACGATTACACATGCACTGCCATTCTTTAACAGTATCTCCTCGGTGAAGCTCTCGAAACGATCTCTCGATCAGGTTTCGAAACCTTCCATACCGGCTCTGCATCATCGGCCCGAAGCGGCTGCCTGGCGGACGTCTGTGCGCGAGCGTCTTATACTACTTATTGTTAGACCGAGCATTCCCTATACATATAGTAATGGCTGGCGAAATTCCTAATTCTACTGCGACGGTAGCAATACAGTATCGATTCCAATCGCCTAAAATACGTGCCTGCATAATTATTATAGACCACATAATATTTTTCTATCAATATACAGTATAAATATAATGACCCGATTCCATTTGATGCTTAATACTAGCTTGTTTCACAGTTACGGTTGCGACTAAATTGATCACGTACAATTCCTATACTCAGTCTGAACATGCGAGCAGCAAAGTTTAAGGATGTATTGGCTATATAGTCAATACCAAAAGTTT
>NW_017180156.1:507484-527294 GCF_001652005.2 Ceratina calcarata
ACCTATGAAAAATTTGAAATCACTATAATTTTAGCTTTTTAATAGTAATAGGAATCTATAATAACAAATTCAACATGCCAGCATTGTTTAAGTATACGTGTAGCCTATACATCCTTAAATCGTTTGAGAAGAGAAACGAGAGAAGCACGGTGAGTACCGCTATCGGTGAAAGAAAAAAGAAAGAGGAAGGAGGGTAAAAAAGGAACGAGCCGCGATTCCAGACGAGTGAATAGAATGTACGACGGGCATTGTGGGCAGCACGGTGGTCGTGTTTGTAATGGTGGAGAGCACGGACGGAGAGGCGGGTGGCGGATGTACAAGGGATCGAAGGGGGGGGGGTGGTCGGAAGGGTGGCAGCAGGTTGAAGGGTTCGGTCGCGGGGGTGGGGCCCTTGGGAGTTCGCTGTACACGGGAACGGGAACGGGTCGGATGCGGGACGATCGCGATTAACATTCCGGCCGCTAGCTCGCTGTTCGCGCGGCGCTTTCATTAATTCCAGCGTATTGATTCCCCGGATTGATGAATGGCCGCCGATAGCGATTCCATGCGCTCCGTACTCTCGCTCTCCTCTTCTCTGTCCCACCTCGCTTCCCGACACCGTTCCACACACAACTCCGCCTCGATTGCGTATAAATTTCTACCTCTCGCAGGATTTTAACTCAATTCCCGCTCTCTTCGAGGCGCGAATCTTTGCGTATTTCTCGTCTTACCAAAACTGCAACCCTCCCCATCGCCATCGTATCGCTCTTTGTCTTAGGGTTCACCCATTTCCTGCCTGACCGAGATAGAGCCCTACAGCCGGTTCCGTTACGCTTGTTTCTACGGACGGAGTTAAGTACTCCTTTAGAGATTTTTATTCGACTTTTAGAGTTTCATAAGTATTCGGTACGAACGCTGCTTCGCGATCCGTGTAATGAATTGCATTGAAAAAGAAAGCGTCACGCCTCCGTATTATCGGAAACGCTAGCGTTGCTATTGTTTTTCCTCGGCAAACGTTTTTCCTCGGAAAGAGCACAAGCGTTTAATTATGCAGCGGGAACTCATCGCGGAAAGACGCTTCATGCACGTGAAAACGACTGGCAGAAAGCGTGATAACGTCTGTTTCGTCCGGAGCCACTTTGCGGATCTCCTCTAGGACCTCTTCTTCCAAGAGATTTTGGACACCCCTAACAGTTTAAAGGTCAGCGGGCTTTATTCGGTGGTGACATCGACCGGAAAAGGCATAAGCCAACTAGCCATTTCAAGGTCTCAGGCGTTCGTGTTATTCCCGGCAGATGGCGAAGGTCGATAGCCAGAAGAACCTGAAGAACTGGAAAAAACGGGGTGGAGCGTGCCTGACAGCTGGGTGGGTTCGGGGCCAAGGTGATTGAAAACAGGGTGGAGCGTCACGTGAAGCCATAACTGGATATGAAAGTGACGTCAGGCCAGCTATGATGGCCTCTAGTTAGCAAAATGGCCTCTATTCGGTCAATTTCTTTGTCCACCGCAGTTCGTCGTTTTCAAATATTATCACATTCCAAGACGACGATTCGTTTCATCTCATTCCAAACAATCGACAGTCCGAATGGAAACATCCCTTAAGTTTCACTTTTCACAGCCAAAGGATCGATCGTTCAACGCTTGAATGAAACGCGTTGTTATCGATTCGTCTGAATAAATTAACACTTCATCGACGACACCGTATCGTTGAAAAATATTCAAATTTGATTAGAAAATATTAAAAAAATTTTTATGAGAGAAATTCTTTCTTCTTTTTTTTCTACTTGTCTATGTATCATTTATTTCGTTGTAGAGAAGACAAGCCGGCTGCAGAAATCTGCTTTGAAGCGGATGACCCGATATCGTCGTCAGCTGGATTACCAGAAGATCGACCGTGAAAACGGTGGCAGGGTTTGACAGTGTGTTATGGGATTCGTAGCTCGTGCCGATCGTGGTCATTCGCACGCCGTAAAACGGTCGTAAACTACCTAAACGAGCTCGTAAAACGTGTAGCCGCTGAAACTTCCGAGGGTTTCGAAGAAAAAAGGAACAGAAAATTGCGACCCTGAGACCGCATTCCGGTTCCGGCGTGCGTTCCGAATGCCTCCTTCTATCAGTTCTCGTATTCTAATGCATTTTTCATTTCCATACATGCGATTGTCAATTATTATTAAAACCGAATTTAAAAATCTGATATACACATGAATATTCATACGGTAATGGAAACGTATTCTAAACCATTAACATAACTGGAAATTAATATACTGAACACCGTATGATGAACTGCGTAAGACGCTAAGTGCTTGTCCAATCATCGATGTAAATCATCGATACTTTTTATCTCCCGCGTGCCGTAGGTCAATGGATTAGAATAATTTGTATCTATATGTATACTAGTGCAGGAGTTTAACGACGTGTAGCTATGAAGTAGCAAATCCATAAATATAGAAGAGGATGAGATCATTTTCGTATCGGTCCACGTGAGAAGTAATCGTTGGCGGATAGATATAATCGGCGTTTCATTGACGGAATTAATTTACGCTATTAATTTACGATCGACAATGGTAATAAGTATCGACCGGTTTTCATGGTAACCGGACGAGAAACGAACCGAGGAATTCGCCCATCTCGTCCGAGACCCGCGACCCAATTCAGCCCGTTCGCATTCGACTTTTTCTCTTTGTTAATAACCATCACCGTTTCGTGGCAAATTAACTACTCAGTTAAGCTTATCCCGGCTGGAAATCAGTTTCGCTTCTGTGCGCTTTAACACTGTTCGATGAACACCGGATAGTAATTATTTATTAATGGAAAAACAAGATTCTCGCGTCGTGTCGCGGAACGTGAAAACGCGCAACGTTAATTGATGGTAGAATCAAGTTTGAGTGGATATCGAAATGAACATTGGCTCGTAGATTTAGCCGGAGTAAGATCGATTCGGCGCGAATGGGACAGCGGGATCACCAAGAATTCGAGATTAGTCGGGGGCGCGATATAGCTACGAGCTAAATAGCGTTCTTATCGCAATATCCCTTCATTGTCGCGACGCTTCGCCACCTCGATACGTAGCCATAAATCTCCGAAACCGCGATGCACGCGAAACGTAAATAGAATGGAATGCACCGGGTATACGATATCATCGGTGGTAACAGCGTTTCGCGGCGTCGTAAACACAACCGGAATCTTTGCCGGTATGCGATCTCTTTAAAGGGTTAATTCTACTTAGTCTCGTTAAAACGTCGCCTCGTTAACTGCGTCGCAAACGACGTACACGAACCGCGAGGATTAATTCTGGCGGGCGAAGCAATTTGCTTATTTTGTATTGTAAATGTATCGAGGACAAAATAGAAATCTCGAAGGAACCTCTCAGTTAGAGGAATCCTGCGGGGATAACGGAGGCGGGAAACGATCGAAGAAGTATACCGTTACGCGCGGTGGAAGGTGTCCAGCTGGCGGAGTGGAAGGTCGTAGTCTCGGGAGCATTAAAGGGTGGCCGCGATCAAGGTTTCTCGAGCGAACCGTTCGTTCGTTCGGTCGAAAAGGATCGCGGTCGCGCACGCACACGTGAAACCGGTGAACGGGAGAGAGCGAACACGGCAGCGGGATCAGCCAAATGCTAACATGCATATGCGATTAGCATAATCGAGTCGGGCTGCAGGAAACCAGTTTGCAAGGCCGCTCAAAAGCCGGCCGCCCAATAGCTTGTGCCGGCTCGCAACGCGCGCCGCATCCGTAATTCCATTTCCCCTACTGCGTTGTCTGTATCGCCCATCGCTTGCCTCGTCAGCTGACCAAGAGGAACGGACCCGATTGCGAAATACGTCGAATCCATGCGCGGAATCCGGTACGCTCGAGAATGATCGAGATCCTCTTCTCTTTAAGCGATACGAATCAATTGCTCGTATCGCGAAACGATGCGAATTTATAACTTTTCTATATCGAGGATTATTGATAAAAGGACGTTGTCAAGGTTCTAAACGGATACACAGAGTACCGAAGTGAAAAGATTTAATAAACAGGAAAGATACAGAGGCGGAAAAAGAGTTTCTGGTTAAGGGTTGGGCCAAGGGGAGAGTCGGCCATGAACGTCGCAGATAAATCCCGGCGCAGCGTTTCGCCGGTCCGACGATATGTATTACCACCATCCACCCCCTTTTTTCCTGTTCGTTTTCAACTTACTTGGGTCGCTTCGCGTCAGTTTAACACCTCTATCTCTCGCCCTGCTTTTTTTTCATCCGGTCGTCTCTCTCGATTCTGTATATTCGAGATTATCAACGCTCGTATTTTTCAACGGGTTGCCTTCTCTATTGTTTTTTTTTTTTTCGGAGGTTTTCCGGTCGCGCAGATCGAAGATAGCTCGATAACGCTTTTCACGCGAATTCAATGAAACTTTTATCGACCGGTCGACTTTTCCCCCTTGTTAAGGGACGCCCGATGCCATTCAAACATCGTTTTTCACCCTTCAATGTCTGATTATACGTTGAATTCTCGTAGCGCCGTCGGATTTTGAACATGTGAACGCAGGAGACGAATTCGCTGATATTATCTCTCAAACAGATGCGACGGAGTGAGATACTTTTAATATTGGCTCGTCGAACGCATGCAAATTATCGCGAAACCCCTCGGTCTGAAACAATAAATTATGCTTCTCCTACGAGGCAGTCGCTTTAATTTATGCGACGAGAAAGCTTCCGGGAAGGCACCGACGCGATAAATAGAGCGGATTTTCCAGCGTGTAATTTAGTGAAATCGCCTTGATTGAATTCGCTCGAATATACTTTATTGATATACGATCAACAGTTTTACACAGGATCATTGAAATCCTGCGCGAAAAATCTGAACAATAGTTTTTAATGCGTAAAATTTATATTTTATGTCTCGTTCACATCATACATAGAATATCGTTTGACTGGCTGTTGTATCGATTGCACTGTTGTCCGTAGAATATATCGATTTCAACAGCAGGTCACAGAGAGACGGTAAACACGGGGACAGTAAACCGAGGAAAGAGAAAAACGAGGGACAACCGAACGAAATTGCCCAAATTTCGCGCGCCACCCTCGCAGCAGGGTGTCTGGCACCTAACGCTCCCGTTTACGAACATCTATCGGTGGCAACGCGTTGAAAAGCCGGCGAGAATCGGCAGCCAGCTGAACTTTCACATTTTTTCGTGAAAACTTTTTTCTTCTACGACCTACGAAATTTAGAGCGGTCAGCTTTCTCTCGTCCAAGGTCATCCTTGGAAGACCTGATGGAAACTAGAGCTTTATAGTTCTCGAAATTTGTTTCTCGTGCCCTGATCTCCGAACTTCTGAGAGTTACTTGCAGTCTTCAGATTTCTAAGCCTGGCTTGGATAGAATAATATGCAGAGGTTAATTTAATATCCCCGTAGAGATTAAGTTAAGTGCTCGAATGTAAGGTGACTCTCTAAAACACATTTGTGAAAATACCTTTTTTTTATCACGATGATCCCTTTACCGTGGAGATCAAGGTCTATCAAAACGAATGACACACGTAACCGAGGTAGATAGGATCTCTGGAGGTCCTGTTATTGCGTGTTAGAAAACGTAAAGCGCGTCGGCCTCGTTTCCTGAGAACGCGGAGTTTCACTTGACTTTTAAAAGAGGTTAAAAGTCGCTCGACGAGGTGGCTACCTCCGGATCTAGGTTCCACTTTGTTAATAACCGTTCGCAAAGAGCACCGCGCCGTATCTTCACGGTCCATCGAGGGACTGATGGAAGTTACCAACTGGAAAGGAGTTTAAAAGTCGCGGCGAGATAGCCTCGAGAAACGAAGGTAATTTGTACCGTCACGGAATTAAGAAAATTGAGCAACAAACGTTTAAAAGCGTGTAACGCTTGTACGATAAATCGAGAATTACGCGATGAGAGATTTAGATTCCAAAAAAAAGAAAGAATGCCGGAGTTATTATTCGCCGTTCAAAAGCGGCTAATTAGGATTGCTACTACGAGGACAAACTGCAAGGGTTAGGGGTACCGCAATTCATAATTTACAGTGGTTGACCGACAGAACTCGAACACCCTTCGGGAACACCTTTCGCTTATTCATTCCGACAGACACTAGTCAAACCCTTCATTAGGAAACGCTTTCCACCGAGGGACTGATTACCTTAAAGACCTCACACCTGGATACCCATAGACAGATTTCACTTCCACAACTATTCTTATGGAAATCCGTGAAACCTCGATCCTTAGTATTCACAATGCAACGATTGTAAGTTCAAAGGTAAGCAAAAATATGACGTTTCGTTTTGTGGTTTAAAATACGTCGCACTACCATTAATGGGAGAATGAAGAGATGGTTAATGAACGATTAAAGGGTGAAACAGTCTCGAGAAGAAGTTGCGAGCTGGAGGATGCGTTTCTTCTCGCGTAACGCGAGGTCGAAATTACGAACGCGAGCCTTTATTTCGTCGCGAGCGGGGGTGGTGCCTATATAAGGGCGGGCGAGACACAACGGAGAGTGGAAAGTTTTGACGCCACCCTATAAATCAAGCCGCGGGGCTAGCTCGCTCGGCCGGAACGTTGCTCCCCGGCTCTCGAGAGTTTCGCTCACCGTATGTCTCCTTCGCCTCTCCGCACAGACAGCTTGTACAAGGTGAGTCAAAAATTCCAGTTCCACCTCGACCCCTTCGCCCGTTTCAACCACCGCCACCCGGGCCATCCAGCCACACGGACTTTCAAATAATTACCTCACGAGTTAATTTATGCCGCGGCGAGAGCAAGGTGTCGCGTTTTTTCGAATTAACTGGGAAAAAATGCCAGGACTCGAACCTGGAGGACGTGAAATTCGGGAAGGAAAATTCCAAAAATAATGAAATTGTATAGAGTGGTATAAAAATAGCATTGATCGGAAAAAGTGCCGACATGAGTTATTATGTTTTCGTATCTTATCTAACATTACACACTGTTGTACGAAAACGACAGAGCATTGTATAGGTGGCATAATGAGAAGGCAAACATCAGCAAATGACACGAGGCATAGATACCGCATAATAATCGTGTCAACGTTCACCTAATGACGAATTCAATTCTTACACGTGCCGTCTTTCGGTTATCGCTTACGCGCGTGTGGACGATATGTGCAGTTACGTGTATTATGCAATTAGCGGATATAATTAGAGCGAGTCGTGAGTCAGCTATCTCGGATCACGATAGAATGCAAATCCGTTTCGCAGAGAGAGAGAGCTTCCTCGTTGACTCGCTATGAGCTTGAAGGCTGACATACTCGGACCGACCTTATAATTATCTCACGAATATATTCTTTTAATCTGAAATTCCGTTGGTATAAAAACGTAGCCGAGGGTGCACGATCGCGATCGAGTCCGTCCCTGAGGGTCCGTCGATATAATCGGAGACAAAACCTAACGGGAAGATTCGTGTATTCGCCGGACAGCAAAGTCCGTCCGTGTCTCTCCCGTAGGAAATAAGTTTCCGGTAGCAGCCGGCTGTCCGTGGTAGTCGCATGACAGACGGAAAAGAGCACGAGGCGAAGCGAGGGAAGAGGGAAGAGTGAAGAGTGAAGAGGGTAGAGAGAATAAGGGAACAGAAGCAGGCTGGGGTGAAGCGAGCGAAGGGAGCAAAAGGAGGATATTGGGTGGAGTAGCCGTGGCAGACGAGGAGGGTTGGTAGCAGGGGTGAAAAGCGGTTGGTTCGGGGGTCGGTATTGGATGCTGCCTCGGCGAAGGTTCACGGTAGGGGTAGTTTGACAAGTTGACAAGAGCACAAAGGCCGCGGCGGAGCCGCACGGGACGTGGAAGGGACGAGGGAGAGAGAAGAGAAGAGAAGCGAAGCAGCGACCCGGAGGTAGAGAAGTGTGGGTAGCGGAGGCGTCGCGACGCTCAGCGTCCGACGGAGGGTTAGCACACAGGGGTGGGTAGGGGGTTGAAAGCCGGGCAGATCCGACGCTGTGAACAAAGGCTCTCTCGCTCGCCTCCACTCTCGGACTTTGGAAACGAGATCACCCATATAGGGCAGCGTAGGTATCGCGAAGCGTTTTCCTTCTCTTCCACGGCTGTGTGCACGCACACCATCGCCGAAGGGTGGTTCGAGCTTGCTCGCTCGCTCGAGCCGATAGATACGAGGTCGGGCCTAATATCGAAAGTTCCCGGCGGCGCGGCGCACGGCCAGAAACCCGTGCTTAATTAAATCGGAAGACCGTGAGAGATAACTGGTCGGGTCCCCTCTACGACACTCCGCCGAGAGCGTCTGGAAAACAACTCCCTGAATGAGGCGGGAAAATTTTGCTCGGTATCTCATATTTCATATCCTATTAACTACGACGGCGCGATTACGATGTAAATAAAATTTTTTATATTCGAAACGAATGTACTCCCGAATTGCACTAAAAATAAATCTTCGATCCTCGCGTCGCTTAAAAGGGTGTACCGTGTCACAATTCACAGCTCGTTAAAAGATCATCCCGTGCGTCGATGAATGAATCCGATTACGGCGCATCGATCCGATCGATGTTCACTGACGACGTTTCTAATGATCCTCGTGGCGGCGTTCTTTGGATGGACGATAAATCATGGTAGCAGCTCGTAAACCGTAAAAGGGACGCACGGTGTGCATGTGTATCAATGCGGTCGCGCACACGAGAGCGGGAAGGGGAGCCGGAAAGAGTATCATCGTGCTAAACTTCTCCGCCGCGGTATGAATGGAACGCTTTCGCGAGCGGAGCACGCCTTATGTACGCGCGCCGGTTAGCTGAAATATTTATTGCCGTTCGAACGCGCGGATATCGGCGGTGGCCCGCGGCGCACCATTGTGGAAAATCCTTCGGCTTGTTCACGGTCACGCTTTCCATTATCCTTTTTTGTCGCGACCTTTATTCTATAGATACGGTTTTATCGAGGGTTTGCGCGGTAGCTCACTTTTGAACTCACTGCTTATGGTTACGTAGAACGTTGTCTTGAATCTGATTACGTGTTGCTTCGAGGAATCGTTTCAAGGAAAACCGCCATGGTTGTGGCACGTCCGCCTGGTGAAAATGCAATCCAGAATGGAAAGGTTGGAAAACGTTCCGTGAAAATCGTAAGGAGCAACCTGTTCCTCGGCGCTTCTCGCCACTGGCACGGAGCAATTAGAATAATTAGACACTAGTTGCGGGACTCGTCGAGAATTCGTGGAAATTCAGAGTCGGCTTGATTTTTTATCTACGAGATTTTTTATCTACTGTATAACGAATACAAATTGCCGCTGTAAAGGTTTTTTAAAAATTACTCATCTTATTACCGTTCTATAGCGAAGATCAATCAATGGTATTTGAGAAATTGAAATCTCCAATGCACTGTGTCATCGTTTCAACTATTGACTTAAGAAACGAATAAAACAAATTCCACGTCTCGTATAAATAACCTTTAATATACATATTCATTAATTTCAGATCCCTTCACTTTCCGTCTCTCAAGCTTCTCGCTAGTTTAAGCTAGTAGACACCGACCACCCCGACCCCGTGGCCACGGATCCACTAAATCAGAAGCGCAGCGAAGCGTCTTCACCCTCGGATCACCCTCGAATTCGGGTTTCACCCAAGTTTGGGCAAAGTTCAAAGTCTAGTCGACGATGTCCCTACAAAGTGGGAACTCGCAAAAGGTCACTACGTCGTTGTCGCTGCCTGGCTCTGGTTCGCTTCTCTAATTACATTTCCAATCTCCGTTGGTTTTCTCAAATTCCTATCGGGTTTCCTCGCAGTGTTGAATGCAACTTGATCCGTAATTTATTAAGTTCCGAGTAAGAATGTCCGTGGAAAGAAAAATGTTTCATGTTAGAGATGAAGCATGAAGAGAAAATGCGAGGCAGCTGTCGCGGCTAATTGATTCAGGAAAAATGGTTCGCGACGGACTTATTCCGAAGACAATGCAGTGTCGAAGCCGTCGCGCGTGTGCCAAGATGACATCGATTCTATTCGCGTGCACGTCCACGCGCGCGGTTCGCGAGGATACCTATTCGAAACGTGTTCCTCCGACCTGCGTACAATGTTGCAGACCCGCATTCTTTCGTTACCGGCGATTCCGCAATAATTAAAAAAAACGTCGAGGAAAAATGCCGTGGAACCTTTTTGCATTCGCAATTTCTCATTTTTGCGCTGATTTTACCTGTTGCCGGCTCGTTCGCGGCTTTTTCTATTCATCGTATAAAGGAACAACTTTATTATCGATCGTTTTAGCGATTCATCTAGGAAAATAGCGAAGTAGCAACTCGCGCCTTGGTTAATCGCGCTGTAAACCCGTATTCCTAACACGCTGCCGATTCCGATTATCCTCGAGAGCTGTAATCCCTATGACCCTCGTCAGATCGAGGGGCACGAGGTTCATTAAATATTTATAGGTTCGCGATACCATATCGAAACGGTTCCTGCACCCCCAGTGCGTAACAATCACCGGAACCATTACGTCTCTTAAAATGGTCTCCGGTGTTCAACGTCCGCGCTTCCAAGTCTCTCGCCGCGATGCGAATTTATGGAAACGACTCGCAGATTTTTTTTATGCTGCTAGAGAATTTGAAAATAGACTAAGGATCAAGATGAATGTATATTACTCTCTTCCTGATCTTCAGATAATATAATACGTCCTACTGGATGGACTACGTGGTCGAACTTCGGCAAACCCTTTGACCTACGGTTTAGATTCTAATCCGAGATAATGCAGCGCGGGTGCCACACATTTGTCTTTCGGTCAGATTCCACGCAACGAAATCTGTGTCCCAGTTGATCGATGATCCAAAGGAAATAATTACTCTTATCAAACTATTAATTTCTGTACTATCGTTGTCATTAAACTCCAATATTTCTACTCTATTACAGAGTGCACATTAATTTTTTATTCATTTCAACGTTTACTGATGGGACCACCTTTTGCGAATATTTACGTTTTTTTGTAGTGACTGTCAGTCGAATTGTGAGGCGAACGAATTATCGTAAGCAGAGAGGCACGGGAAGGAGAAGCGATATGTTCTCAATGCTACGATATTGCAACAAACTGTGCAAACATGCCACCAATTACGTACATAACGGTTTCTATTCGTATCGCAAAGGCGCAACGAAATTTTTTACCACTTATATTTGACCTGAACACTTCTTATCAAGAATGGTAATAACAACTACATGCATCGGAATAACAATAGATGCAATCAATATAAATTTCCGTTTCGATAAAAAATCGGTTCACGAAAAATTGACAAGTAGCAGATAAATTCGTAAATTCCCGTACCTTTCCTCGCAGCGATGAATTGTGTGATTTGAAGGCACTCGGCGTCTCATAATTAACATTTTCCAAACGCGATTGAACACAGTACGCACTTTTCGCCGATTGGTCTAGTCCGAGGATGGTTGACACTCATTGCACCGGAATGGCAGCAATATTCACTCGGTTGCTGGTAAACGTGGTCAACTAGTCGAGCAAGTCGTCCGAACGGCGATGCACGCGATATTTTTGCCGATAAAATCGACAGCCTTGAGAGGCTTCGATCAAATTGTGAAGAGGAAACTCACTGAAGAAGCATCGAGCCACGAGTCGAACAAAGAGAACGTCGCGCGTCTTCCACTGGCAAAGTTTTCCACGAGTGTGTCCGCGAGGCACCGTCGTCGCCGGACGATCACAAAGAGCGATTCCGCGCGTGTCAGCCGCGAGTCTCTGTACGCGGGTCTCACCGCGAGACACGTGGGAGCTGGAGAACGTCACGCTCGGTATCACGTGTTCGACGTTCACCGGGGAACGACTGTTTCGCGGCCGATGGTATCATGATCGGCGTCGATCGAACCGAGCGAACCGTCATCGACGTGAGCGGAGAAGGATCGGCTGCGAGCCAGCGAGCGACCGTCGACTCCGCGTCCGTGTCAGAGCTTCTGACTCGGCACGAGTACAGACAGAAGCGGAGCTACGCAATGTGACGGGTAAACGCGCGTGTACACGAGCAGCCAGACACGGGAGACACGGCGCACGGACAGCGTTCGTGTGTCGAATGAGCGTGTGCGCGCGTGTAGGAGACGGAGACGAGAGGCTGTACGCGAGCCAAAGGAAAAAAGAGGACGCGACGCGTTACACGCGTACACACAAGCAGCGTGTACACGTGTGTGCGTGCGGCCCGGTGAATGTGTGCAGAGAACCGTATCCTCCTGTCTAGCGTCGAGTCGGACGAGAGCGTCGAGCTGTCAGCGCACCCCACCCCGAGTTCCCTCCTCGAAACCAACCCCTCCTGCCGTGACAAGCCCCCACCCGTGTGCACGAGCTACGTTTTCCCTCGATCTACCCTCTCTTCTGTCTCTGTGTAGTCTGTAAGCGTCGATCTCTTTCGTTCGCTCCGTTCCAACCCTCCGCCAGCGGAATGTTAAAGAAAACCGAACAAAATGGAAAGAACGTTGAAAACTTGGACATCTCTGATATGTTCTACGCTCTGTTGACGCCATTCGATTCAGGGTCTTTGGATCATGTTAGAAAGATGTTAGGGAAAGTCTCCTTCAGCTGAAATTAATTTATCGTCTTTCAGCTGGCTGGAATTAAGATGACTGATGCGCCTACTAAGTTAGATATTAACGACCACACCTTTCATAACACGAACCTATTTCACGAGACCATTTGTAAAAGATATACGTCCGTTATAATAGAGCAACGTGGGATTAATTTCGTATACAAACGTTGTACATGCTAGACGTTTTAAATACTATTCGGAACATTCTATATACGAAGACTGTTCACCTTGTTCTCCCAACAAATTTCAAATGTCACCACTGGCTCGTTCGCAACGGAACGAGCGGCGCGGAACGACGGATAAAAGGGGGAAAGAGAGGAAAAAAAAAAAGAAAGGGGACGCGATCAGAGCAGAAGACAGAGAGCACCGTCGACGGGAAAAGCGTTTCGCCGCAACGCGACGTAGATGGATCATAATTCTTGCTTACCTCGGAAACATTCACCACCGGCGGCGGACACCGTCTCCGGTCCACCCCTTTTCGAGCTTCGATTTCGACTTTCGCTCCGTATTCACCCTCGAATCGCGTTACCGGAGTCCGCCCGCGTAATCATGATAAAATGTCAACCGCGGTGACGAGGAGCCGGGCCCACGTGATTGTCCGAAAGTTGTAAATCACTGCCGGAAAACGGGAAAATTTGTGGCGCCGCGAGCCGGTGCCGCCGGACGTTTCACTTTCCACGGGATGGGAAAGGACTTTATGTCGTGGGAACCTTCGTACGAAAGGAAGAAGGAAACTAGCGAAGTTTTTTATCTATCCAGTGTAAAATTCTATCGATGATTCTTTAACCACGAGCAGCCATTATTTCCTGTAAGATCTAGCCAAACAATTTCTCACCCCTCTCTGGAAATTAATACCGAAACAGTAGGTATCCGTGGTTATTGTTTGATGCGTGGTTCCATTTCCTGTTCTGTTTTCCCGGGTTTCCTGTTCACCCCCACTGTCGTACCGTGACCAAGACCCACCCCGTCGTCACGGACTGAGAACGTCAGAGTCGGAGGGTTGTAACTATAGGACAGCCATAGTCTAGCAGTCTAGGGTGTAGTATACGTGTGTATATTCGTGTGTCCGTACGTATGTGCAGATCCAAGGAACTCGTCTCGGGGGACGATTGAACGGTTCGCCATTGGCGGAACGAGCGAAGGCTGACCTTTGGGGAGACGAAGGGTCCTGATTACCAACGAAACGGATCCCCTTTGTCCTTGTCCTTAAAGAACGAGGGAGATCGAATCTCTTTGTCGAGAAATTTGCCGCGTGCACAGAATCGATCGCACGTTGTCGTCCGTTTCGTTCAGATCGAAGTAGTCGACGAAAATGAGGTCCGCATTACGACTTTATTGGTCATGGCACCGCCATGTGCTCTCATCGTTCGTTTTCTTCGTTCACACTCCCGTTTGCACGCCATTTGGCCTAACCGACGCGTGGGTGACACTGGGAGAACCTCTCTTATGCGAAAACAACATTTTGAAACTAATCTAGTTCTCTTAATAAATTTCCACAAATAAACGTATCGACTACGTGTCCATAAACGTTCTTAAGAACGGCAGAGAGTTTTGGAAGCGGTTTTTCAAAGAAAATGGAGTCGCGTCCCGGCGAGCGCGGAGCGTGATGACTCTATCCAATCGAGCTGGGCCCGATTTCTCATCCGTGTATTCATCCCGTGGCCGTGGGCAGTACCGCGACGACCGTACCGTGGAAAGAAAGAAAACGAGAGGCCCGCGTTGGTCGGGGCGCGGAGAAGCGCCTATGATTTATGACTGCCATTACGGTCTCGATAATTATATGCTGCCCTATGGCCGCCCCCTCGTGCACGTCGCACGAAAAGGAACGAGAGAGGATCGGTAGATGATATCCTGCCTGCTGACCGGCAACAATGTACTTACGTACGTATGTATGTATGTACCACGGGCGGAACGTTCCTCCTGATTGCCCCGATCGCTTTGATACGGTTTGATACTCCGAGAGAGGGCAAGTATGGGTTTCGACCCTCGCCTCGGCCCTGAACCTCCGACGAAATTGCCACGGAAGAAGAAAAAATTGCGCGGCTCCAATTACACCGCAGTACCTACCATCTGGTGACGATTACAGAGTTCTTTGTGCACCCACAACGCTTGCTACCGACGATTAAAATTTGAAAATGGAAGGACGTCGAGAATATTTATTTTCTCATGGGACGAGCTACTTTCAGCTTGTTCTATGGACAGGAATTAATAAACAGTGCTGTCGCATATAGAACTGAGGAACAGAGATGAATAATCACTGATGCTGAAATACGTGTCAGAATCCTCTCAACGGTTAAATTAGACAAAAAGAGCAATTTCCGAAAACGGCCGGCGTTGAAAGGGAAAGCTAGCAAGACCGAGTTTACGACCGCGAAAATCCCAGCTGTCGGACAATGGCGGTCGTAAATATCGGCGCAAAGAGGGCCGGTAGTTTCTTTACTACTCCCCGAGGACCACTTATTACCGCTGATTCCCTGGGCAAGCCGCAATCATCTAACTATTCCTTAACGACCGTGATCGAATCAAATTGACCGGCTTAATGACAGCGTGTCGCGTGCATCCGAGAAACGATGTTATTGCCAAAGATTACAAAGAAGGCTCCACCGGACAAGAGTGCTCGCGCTCGCCTTGCCACCGGAACTTCAACATCCTCCGTGAAACGAGAAACAAAACTTCTTTGAAGCTTCCGACAAAATGTGAGACAAGAATTATTTAATTAAGTGCAACGCTTAACGGAATCGAGTGTCGAAAAAGGCCCGTTCCGGCGACGCGTCGTAGACCCGACGATTATGCAACGAGCGTCGCTCGTTACGCTCGTAACGATCGAGTGAAATATTTTACAGAGACCCGCGAACAGACGAAACAAACATCCCCCGGCTGGCCATAAATTACAAATGCTCCAGAGGGACGGGGACAGGGAAGGAAGAGACGGAAAGAGAAGACTCCGGGTGATCCGCGACCTAATTAAGACCGCGACCGTTACCGATGTATTGAGACGTCTCGCTTAAACCACCGTGGCGTCACGCTTTTTCACTTTTGCTTTAATAAATCGACGGCCCATTGTACATGCATGTACGTATATTAGTTACGTACGCGAGGGCGAACGCGTACGCGCGATGCACGCATGATTTGCATAACCGACCAGACGAGCCGGGGCCGCCAACACAGGAGCACCGCGTGAAACGTTCCCTCGGCTAACACGTGTAAGCGGCGAATACACGATGTGTACAAGGAATGGCGGAGGATTCATGAGAATCGACCAGGTGGATACCTGCGCAGCTCTCCCGCCGCTTAGGACCACGTGGCATCGTTTCATTATTTATCTCATGGATGGAGGCTACTGTCTTTTAGTTCGCACTTACTTATTCTGTGAAGACGTTACACGTGTACCGATTTATTTAAATCGACTATACCGGGAAGAGGGTTTCTTAACTGCTTCGTTCGTTTAACGCTCGATGATCACTGTCGATGAGAAGCCCAAATCGACCGGGACAGAAGGAAAAGAAAGAAGAATAAGAGAGAAATATAGGACCGGCCTTGACAATCGGCCGACGCGAAAGACGGTCGCTGGGTTATTGTTCACCGCAGAGCAATTAGCGGGGCATAAATCACTCGGATAACGAGACGCGGCACGGCGCCCCGAAGGCGTCACACGGTGCCTTGGAGAAGGCGACGAGGACGAGGACAGAGGCCACGAGGCAGAAGAACGTCGCCGCGCCGTCGACGTCGACGCGTACACGGGGGCGGATGGCGCGTTCCGTTCGCCAACTACGCGACGTTTTCCCGGGAAGAACTTCCAACGCTGACGACCGACTTTCCCTTTCTCTCTCTCTCGGCTCGTTTCCTCTTCTTCTTCTCCGTCTTCTCGGCGGTGTTCTTCCCTAGCTAGCTAGCTCTGGCAGTTGCCATCGCGAACAAGCAACGATGTTGCCAGAAAGCCCACGCGCCATCCATCTTGCCCTCCGTGAGCGCGCGCTAGCACGAAAATAACTCGAATTTAAGAAGCTCGCGCTCTGAAAACAATACGGGGCGGGTTTGCCCGGTTGCGTAACGTCTCCATCGTTTTCCCGATGAATTAAAACGCGGTTTCGGTGTGGGGTGCTTACAGAAAGATCGAGTTAGTGGAGACTCGTGATCGATTACCACAAAAATTCAAGCAACGGAGATAAAGAATTATTGGAGACTGATGTCAATGAATAAACACGGACAAAAATATATTCCTGTTGTGCCACAGCGAGAAGTATATTGATATTTCTGCTTGTAAAATAAATGCGCGTGAATCGCATACAAAATTGCGAGGAAAAAAATCGAGTAAAAATAATATTGTTACTCAAAACTGATAAAGTTTTCGCAGAGCGTCTAATAATTTGGCGGCCAGCCGATAAATTATTGAACGCGCCCGGTTTTTAGCCCTCTTCCGACGGTCTCCGGGCCTTCCGTCGACGGCCGGTTGATTTATCGCGGCGGAAAGTACGAAAAATAACAAGAGAGGCATAAACCCGGGGGCCGCGTTCCTGAAATAAAAATGTACCACCGGAACCGCGAAAGTCCCGCGCCACGTGGGACCGGGCGGCTTCGGGTTTACATGGAAACGCGCTAACGAACCGCTTTTCCCTCGGTTTCCCGTTGAAAGAATCCGAGCGAGGGTCGTTAAAGGGTAACGCGATGGTAGATGCTGGCTAGGACCGGGTAAATTGAGGCCGCAGTCGAGGGGTTGGTTTTTAAATGAGGAATGATTGAAGAATTCTGTTGGCGCACCGGAGAGGTTGTAGAAACTTCTCTCAATGCCTTTGGAAACATTACGTTTGCTGCTGATTTAATTTCGATAAAATATTATATCAGAATTCTGAGGTAAATTCTATGTTCGTGCAACGAGACTGGAACGAACCACGGCTTCTCAACGGAAATAATCTTACTCGAGTGGTCGAAGAAGAAATTCGTGGATTCCCGCTCACACGGGAAGTCACGTTTTCGTATTCCGACCTTGAATACGAGTCCTCGCCGCGCGGAAATGAATATGGGAGAACGAGGGACAGGAAAAAAGGTCGAGACACCTCGAAACACGAAATCTCTCTCTATCTGTTGGTCTTTTGTAGCGAACGAAACGTCCGGGGGAAATCGGGGAAAGTTTGCGCAAGAGCGTTGCGGAGGACCATTGTGGGTCGAGGGAAGCGAACGAAAGAAAGGAAAAAAAGAAAGTTAAAACCTCGTGAGAGCATTGTTGGTTGCGTCACCGGCGGGCTATTCCTCTAACCCTGATCCCTCTCCCCTCCTTCTTCTCTCGTCTTTCGCCCCGAGCCGACGAGGCCTCGTGTATAATATCAAAATTTATGGCACCGGCCGCTTCGGGCCCTTGCGCCTTCCCGCTCTCAGTGAGCTTCTTCTCTTCAGCACCTTCTGCTCGTACTTTGTTTGATTTTCACTGTCCGAGCTGTCGGAACTGGTGATGCAGTAGTCAAATATTGTGCCTCTTCGATAATTGGAAACAATGATTGGATGGTAAGTAATACTGTCCGATCCTCTTTTACCGTTTTTTCTCAATCAAACTCCATCGCAATATTATACGAATTACACGAAAGAAGCGATGAGTGCTCCTATTAATAATCCAGTCATGAGAACCGGTCGCGGGACGATCAGCATGCCAAAGTAATCAGCGTAATGATCGCCGGCCGAATTGACGTATCGTCAAGATAATATATACGACGGCAGATGCTGTTATGACGTGACACGATCTAACGCGTCATTGATAGCTCTCCGAGCGTCCTCTCTCCGTCCGTTCTCCCCACGCGATGGCTACCCTCCATCAAATTTTCCTATCACCCTCCGTTCCCTTCATTTCCTGCCTTTGCAAACCCTCCCCCGCGCCAACCCCCTCGATGACGCTGTGTCACGAACGGAAGGGACGCGATACGCGCGAGGGGGAATCTCAACCAACCAGCATTCGTAGGCCTTTTCGGTCTAAGAATACCGCGCGAGCCGCGCCCTGTACGACAGAAGCCCTGCGATGCTCTCGATTCTTTTTCAATTTACACCGCGACGCGCATTAAGAGCAAAGAAGGAGCCGTCTTTTACGGTTTTTCCATGGGAGAACGCGGCATCGATTTCGTGAAGCGCGCGCGAACCGGAGAACGCGGCCCCGTACTTCTTCGCGGCAGTAATTATCGGCATTTAATCAAAATGACCGGCCATTAAGGTATATCTAGGTAAGCGATCTAGGCAGGAGCGGACAAACGAGCCTGAGGAATGCTCGCCGGTAGGAATCCACGCGCGGCGACGGTGGTCGCTCGGTGGTGCTCGTCCGGTATCCGATCGGCACGTCGATGAAATTTGTTGACGCGTCGGGAGAAAAACGGGACTGTGACGTGTGTCGAGCAAAACGGCGCGCGGTATCACCGGCGAGCGAGCCTCGACGGTGAGGAGAAGAACCGAGGAGCCGACGAATTGCGGCTGACGCTGGAATCCACGTTTTTTTGCCACGGACTCCATGCCGGACCGGCGACCCGGCATGGAATCCGCCGCCTGGGAACAATTACAATTAAAGAGCGGTTAAGCGAATTGCCGAACGCAACGCGCGCGGACCGATCGCGGCACCCGCGATCTCTTTTCGAAGAAACAATCATTTCAACGTCGTTAGTCGTTGCTTCGGGAAAGCGTCTCCTTCTTTGGTCAATCGAATTCGACGTTTCGGACAAATTTAGATGCTGACAAAATTTTTGATCCACTCTATATGTAATGTTGACACCTCTGCCGAATGGCTGTGACGCGAAAACGGGAAAACGTAAAGAAACGTGGGAAGAATTTGGCTGTCCACGCCGGTCCTAATTATTGTAAGGGGAAACGAACACCAACGTGTCATTGCGCAATACTCCTAACGAAAATTGTGTCGGCAGCCAGCTGAACTATTAACACACAGATTTGTAAAAAAAAAAAAAGAAACAGAAAATCTATTGTCAGTTATTTTTCCCATCCTGGCACATCCACACATCCACGAATTAAATACTTGCTTGAGGAACAATTGAAGCATTTCTCCTGACACAAACAGGATTAGATACAATTAATTAACGAGAACTAGACGGGCGAGCTGGTTACGTCGAGTTGCCGGTTTATGGAAATAAAAAACGTATTCACGTTAACGAGATCAACGGGCCACGTGTTACGAAGCAGACGCACCCGCGCCAATAACGATTAATCTTTCAACGACTTCGATTCCCGCTACCTGTACAATTTATTCGTTCCTCGATCGCGCTTAGCGGCGCGACGTGCTTTCGTTTATTTTTACCGGGCCACGGCTTTCGATTTCATCGTGCCGGAAGAAGTGCCGCCGGGTACGAACGAGAGC
>NW_017180156.1:527812-532225 GCF_001652005.2 Ceratina calcarata
AATAAAAAATATAAAATAAAAAAAAAAAAATACAAAAGGAAACAGGGAAAAAGTCAAATAACTTCGTCGACGTTTGGTACGTTTCGTCGATACCGGGGATTTTGATGAATAAGCGGGAAACGGTAACGAATTTTGGCGGTAGCATTGATCAACCGTTACCGGGGGGCAATCGTAATGTGACATTCGAAGCGTGTCGCGTGTTACGGGCTCCGGGCGTTAATTTAAACGTCACGTTATCTCCGCGGCCACTGTCGCGCGAGTTTTATCATAAAACGTTCTGCGAGCCGCGGCCGCGTTCACGCAAATTTCGTGTCGTTCCTTCGCGACGTTCAAGGCCTGTCGCTAGCGTGTTTTATCCGACCGTTTTCCCGGCTGCTAAATTATTCAACGAGTGACCTGTTGTACGTAAACGCCAGGCCGTTGCACACCCTCCGCTCTTTTAAACTCTTGACTGATTCTTCGTATTTCACACTCTCGTCCTGCCCAATTTTATTTCGATCGACAGCGATAAAACTGAATTACGCGACACAAGCGCTTTCCTACGAGACCGTTCGCAATTTCTATATTAGCGACGTCGCTCGTGCTACTAAAAACGTAGTTAGGTAAGCGAGAGCGTGAAATTCGCTCGGCAGGATTATACACAGTTGGGTCGCGACGATAAATTCCGCAGAGCGGTCGGCCGGTCCGGCCAAATTAATTAGTTTCCCGGTGAATCAGAACTGCGAATTATATTTAGCGAGACGCGCGGCGTTCATTGTTTGCCGCGAGCGTCGAATTCCACGCCTACGCGATTCGCGCGCGTGCAACTGAAGGAAAACCGGACTCGTTGTCGATTCGACGCAGCGACGGATCCGTGGAATTTCCTACTGGCGTTTTTCATCCCCGTGAGGACCACACCGGTCGCATTCTCTTACGAACGATTTATAAAAAGCCTCGCCGACACGCGTTATTACCGCGATTCCGCGCCGATCGCTCATCGTTTCGTTCGCCGGTCTCGATATCTTGAGAACCGGTCGCGATACACGTTCTTCGACGGTGCACGTGACACTGTTTCGAACATTAAAATCTGTGCTTCAACTCGCACCTGAATAAAAGATGCGCGACTCTCGATCGTTTCTCGAATCTCGCAACTACTGACAGATACTTTAAACGATGCACCCCTTTGCTTCGTTGATTTTCACAAAAATCCTGCATGTGAGGGAATCGAAAGCGAATTTGCAATTGACATACGAGAAATTTGTAGAAATACGGAATCTGAGTTTGCGGGAGCAGTGGAATCATTGTTTTGAGATTGAATGTCGACAAGACTCGTTGGTAAATACGCGAGTGGTAGAAAAGAGCGAAGAGGGAAGAGAAACGAAAAGCCTCGACGAAGAATGGAAACGCGCTCACCTCCGTCGCTTCTTTTTCCGTCGCCTCCGTCGGCGAGGTCTCCTTCTTGTCTCCCCCCTGTGCAAGGGGGTAGCTAGGTTCCCGTTTGGTTTCAGGGCCGTTGCTGCTACGCTTGTCCCGGTCTCGCCCTCGGCTCGGCCTCCTCTTCCCTGCACCGGGGGCTCTGTTCTTTTCCGTGCCCCGGCGCTCGGCCCCGTCGTGGCTGGTTATTCCCACCACGCGCCACCGGTAGCACAGCCTTCGTCCTGATCCTGATCCTGAGCCTGGTTGTCGGGGTCCTGGTCGCCGAACTCGAGCGATCGTGATCTCGTCCAGTCACCGAGCCAGCCAGCGACGGTCCACTCGAATGAATACGACCCGACACCGTCCACCAGACATGTGTCCTTCGTGGAAACTTACTCTGCTGTACGAGACGACGACGCGACCATGCGGGTCCAATCACCATATCACCCTTCTCACGCTAGAGCCCGTGCGTTCGTCACCACCGTTTCACGGGATCCGCGAGCGGAACCCTTTTACCGACTATTCTCACTAGAGTTTGTTTGTACGAACAGTCTTTGCGCGACGACTTCACTCGATTGCCCGACAATTTTTACGCACACAGCCAACCCGTTTCTGCCGATGAATAATAATAAAAAATAAGCGAGCGATTGCCTTAGCGAGTCATGAACCCGGACGGTTCACGCGATTGTCTTCCGTGGTCGATCTCCCGATCCGTCGAGCTCGACGAACGACAGCCGAACCCGCTCGAGGGAGCATCCGCTCAGCGACGGACGATTTTCAACCAGTCAACTCTCCTCTCGAGTTTCCTCCGCGCGTTTCCTACCGACCCGACGCCCAAAAGATCGTTTCTGTTAACTAGACACCGTCCCCACTGTGGAAGCTGAGTCGTGCGGATTCAGAGGAGTTCTCTCTTCGCTGGGATCACGTCGCACGTGCACACCGTGGTCGTGATACGATCGCGAGTCGTGTCGTTCGTAAAAATGGTCGTTCGTCACCGATCGGTGGCTCGCGGCTGCATTCCCATCCCGTTGACGATCGGCACGCGGTTCGGCTGGTACGCGATAGTTGTCCAGCGTCGGTTCGGCCGCGCGTACCTCGATTTTCATGGAAAACCGCGGAGCCGGGGGGGCTTGCGCTGCGCGTGGTATATCTGAAGCGAGAGATGCCACGGACCACTCTGATCAGCGAATTCCGTGCGCTCGGTTCCGCAGCCTCCGACCAGCGGCGACGGCGGCGACGGCGGCGGGACCAGAGCGCCGCGACGCGAGGCGCCTGTGCACATGCGTTGAGCTATACGCGTCCTTCTGTGTCTCTCTATCTATCGCGTTCTCCCCCGGTCGTTCTTCGCTCTGTCCTCTCCTCTCCTCTCCTCTTTACGCCCCCGTGGATACGGAACGATGGTGGTTGCGTACACCCTCCTCTCGCTCGCTCCGTCGTCTCTTCGTCCTCGTCACGCTTTCTCGCTCTCCTCCTCTGTCACGGGTTTTCGCGCGTTCTCCTCCTCTGTGTCACACTTTCTCCGCTTTGTCGCTTTTCCTCGTCCAACTCGTTACGCGTTACACCTACGCTCTTCTTCTTTCGCGCGATACGGCTTCCGAAGGATCGAGGGGTTGCTGGCTCTAGCTACACTGTCACGGTGCTTCTTCCCGCGTCGACAAAAGGGAGAGGCGTACGCTCGATCGCGTTCGATCGCCCGTATTGGACGACTCGCTCGCGCAGCTCCAAATCGGACGAGTGAAAATAAATTGGCCGAGCGATGAGCGACGCGGTCGCGGAACGCTTAGAATCCGAACGATGGATGTCTCAACGTTTCCAGTATATTATTGATACTGTTAGATTCCACGAACTGTTCCTCGCGTATTTGTTCAACGCGTAGGATACGCTCCTAACTTTTTCAGATACCGGATTGATAAATGTTTTTAGCGATAGATGCTCCGATGGAGTCGGGCACCGAAGTAGAACGGTCGGGCGTGCCGGGTTAATCGATTAATTTACTTCAATTCGCGACCGATATTTCGCGCATATCAATTCCATCTTTCGTTCGCTCTATTCGCCACAGACGTTATCTCCGCGCATTGTGTAATGGAATAAAAATACATGAACTTTCAATCGACTGCCCCACATTTCTCATAAATTCGCGAATTCCGTTCCTCCAAAGACCGCACAAGAGACGTAATAAAATTGAAACGCTATACAAGTGATGTCTCGTTCAACTAACATAAAATAGTTTGCTACGAAATCAGTGTTGAGATTCACGTAACTCGTAAAGACGAGTGAGAAGGGCCGAAGACTTGTAAAAGTGACGAGCGATGCACCACGTGCCACGAGGAGAGGCGTATACGCGAATCGAATTGAATGCGAGTCTCTCGAACCTCGGGTGGAACGTGCACGGCCTACGAGGCTCGCGCGAAAAATCGCTGAGATTCCCTGGTTCGTCCAATAGACATCTCGTCGACGGACCCGTCAATGCGTCAATCTGTTCGCCGGTAATACGCCTCGTGAAATATCTTTTAAAATTTCTAACGTCGATCCCACTTGCGAATTTCCAAGCATAATAAAAAGCCTTTTATGTACAAATATTTTACAATTTAAGAATGTATTGGCTATACAGTCAATCACAAAGGTTTATGTACCTTAGAAAGTCATTTCCTATAATTAAAAAGAAATCAGACGTCGGAAGAATAATGCTAATAATAAATAGCTACATGCTAAGAGGTATAGAAGGAAATATCCAATTAAGTATTGACGCTGACGAAAATTTTTTTTTTCAAAATTGCGAAAAATGCTTCAAATAAAAGTTGTTTTCCTTTTAACTTCGATATTTAACGAGTTACGTATGATTATTTGGCATTTTATTGATGTTGACAAAATCCGACCATCCCAGCGTCGAAACAGCGAACTTTTGGAAAAAGAATTCGTTTTTTGTCAATAACTCTTAAACCGTTGATTCTACGGAAAAATTGCATACGACCTTTCTTGTAGAGTTCGACGAGATCTACAATTTCTGTATAAAAGTTT